>NW_028249611.1:0-86580 GCF_964263255.1 Lissotriton vulgaris
GACTCTTTCACTCCAAGGGAGATTATCTTTGTCTTGGATGCTCCACAGGTCCTGAATGGATCCTGTATGGTTCACAGGCACAGATGAGGCAGTAGACTGAAAGGGAAATGAAGTCAGGCCCAAATGAAGCCCAGCGAAATCCAGAGGGCCCAGACGGTAGAAGTGCAGTGGTTTCGGTTCTGAATCTTGTCCACGACAAATCTAGGGACCTACACCTAGGTAAGACCTTAAGTACCCTAAGGAGAGGGTTGGGAGGATTATGGGGACCCTCCCAGGGGACTCCCATGTCCTTTGTCCAGTTTCGCACCAGAGTGGTAGCCAACTGCTCCCAGGACTGAACTGGACTATGCACAGGGACACCAAATGTGCCCCTCATGCAGACATTCAGGTGCTGGTAAGCGCACCTACGCAGCCCTAATACACTAAATCCTGTCTGGGAGGTGGTCACTTATCCCTGTGACAGGATGCCTATTGTTCTGCCATCCCCTGCTTGAGCTTGGCTCAGCAGCAGGAGAGCAGAACTGTGTCTCTGGTCTGAGGCAACTATTTTTTGATGTCTGGGACTAGAAGGCTGGTACAGGGAACACTGAGAGCCTAACGGAGGGCTATCCCGGTGGGTGGAAACATACCTCTCACACCAGTAATGGTGTGGGGGTATGATTCCAACATGTTTGACACCAAACACAATAGGGTTAAATGCAGCCGTTTTTGAGATGTGTGGTCACGTAATGCCCCTCTATATTAGTATATGGCTGCTTCACTGCCAACCCGGGAGAATGGACTCCGTAGGCTGCAGGGGTGTCCTGCTCATGCAGGGGCACCCTCTCACTTACAACCAATCACCCGGTGCTCAGGACGTTAAAGACCTGCTATAGGGGTGACTTATAGGTTTTAAGGGCAATGACCCTTAGATATAGTACACCTATAGCTTTAGTAAGTGGTACATGCACCAACTTACACAGGCTGCAATGGTAGGCTTGTAGTTTCCTTTTGAAAGGTCTCCCATGGGTGGTATAATGTGTGCTTCAGCCCAGGGGAGACCTCTGGGTTAACTATGCCCTGGGAACAATGGTACCATATACTAGGGTCTGACAAGGGTACCCCTGTATCTAATCTAGGATGTATCTAGGTACTGAACACAATAGTTTAGGGAGAAAGAAGATAGATTGGGGTCCTAATTAGCAGGATCCAAGTCAGACTAGTCTAAAAACAGGTTAGCACCTTGCAAAAAGTGGGGGTACACATGAAGAAGGATCCTACCTCCATACAAATGTGTAATGTAATAACGTGTAAAGTGAAGTGATAGAGATATTTTGTGCAACATGGAGAAAGTAACGTTGTAATTGTGTTCTACATGATGCAGGTTAATGTTCTATTTTACATATGACTAATGAGAAATGAACTTGCTGATACGTAAGCACTGATTTAAACGTGGATAGTAATAATGTTCATGTATACGTGTGATTAATGAAGATTCGTATTGATTCTTATGTTAGCCGATTTTGTAGGCCTCATGTGTATTTTACCTGGCTCTCTAAAAACCGATGTTCGTAATATTAATGTGTATGCAGAATCTTTTCTTTATCACATTTCTGTTGCAGGTGGAGAAATTCATCTTTGTTAGTTAGAATAACGCTTTGTTTTAGGAGTTAGGCATCGGGAGGAGAGGATACATTTGAACAAGTTGTGCTGATAATGTGGGATGGTGTTCTTTCTCACTGGAGAAGGACTGGGAAGCAAGGTCATCAAGCCAGAGGCTGGAAGCATCGAAGCCGCATGGAAATTTACCTACGAGGCGGTGTCTAGCTGGATGGCATGATCGCGTGATGTGATGATGGGTGTGTCCTAAAATTATGGTGTTGTGATTAGGGACAGTGCCAGAGGGACTAACCTCACATGTGTTCCCTCCACCGCCTCTCTTTTAAGGGACACCAGTCTCTTTTCTACTGCTGTGAGGACTATCTCCAGCTGTTTACGCATGCCAGCCTGTGTACCGAGGCAGTGACCTCTAATAACTACCTTAAAGGCATCCCATTCTATCAATGGCGATGAGGATGTGTTTGTATTGCTCTCAAAGTATGGTGTAGCTGTTGTCTCCAACGACTCCCGGAATGCCATGTCTAATAGCGTGTCTGATTGTAGGCACCACCTCAGAACCCGTGGCGTGTTACGGTTCCATTCCAGCTGCAACATGTGTAGGTTATGGCCCGAATGTGTTCTCCCCAGATATTGTGGATTGTCAATGGCTGTTAAAAGGTCGTTGGACACCATTATACGGGCAAGGCGAATGTGTAATCTGTGTGCCCCCGAGTAGTATGAGTGCACCTTATCGAGCAGGTTTCTGTGTCTCCATACATTTGTAAAGTGCCACTGCGTAGCCCAACTATTCAGCGCCTTCATGGCATGTGTGGGCGTCCCGGGGAGAGGAGGAAAGAAGCAATCCAGGGAGACCTCAAGTACACTGTTGTAATCTCCCCACACTATCATCGGGATCCCGTCCCAATTGGATAGTTTGCTCAATATTTCCTCCAGAAATTCTGGTCCCAATAGATCACCTTATGCATCAAGATGTGCTACTCCCATGCAAAGAGGGAACCTCAGCTTTGATCATGGATGTTCTATTAGCTGTTATCTGTTGGGCAGTGACATGGGCTTCCCTTTACAGTTTCAGCAAGCATCATCGTCTAGATTCGAAAGTGAGATGGGATGGCAGCTTTGCATACTCCGTGCTCCAGGATTTTCTCGTCTGACCTATCCTTCAAACCCACCACCAGGGAATTACTGCTTTGGACTCTACTCAGCAGGTTATAAATATGTAGGTAAAAGTATCCATTAGAAGACAAGGGGCCAGATGTAGGTCACCAAATACCGGTCGGTAACGGACGATTTCGTCCGTTACCGACTGGTATTTAGTGATTGAGATGTGGGGGCCTATATTTTACAGAATCGGTACATTTACCGATTCAGTAAATTTACCGATTCTGTAAAATACCCGGTTTGGTAAATCTATATGTAGGTGGCACTGGAAATAGTGCACACACAAAAGGGGTGGGAAGAGTAAATAATACCACCATATGTACTAATATGGTGAAAGATAGAGCCAGCCCCAATAGGGCAAATCACTCTATTTGGAAAAACTGCCCTCACTCACATACCGAGGTATGTGACATGCTTCATCATTGGGCCTGCTTACAATACGCCCTGGTGTACCCCATACAGGACGGAGCATAAGGGAAGGGGAAAAATAATAAATTCCACTTAACACAACATATAGTCAAACAAACTAAACAGACACAACACTTAACACATCCAATGAGGTGAAAATAGTGCAAACACCATATGTTTCCAAACCGAAAAGTGCGACAAAGAAATTGTGCAGTATGAGGAGTGATTTAAAACTGATTAAAGGTGTCAACCAGAAAACAAAACTTTATTAGACTTTACTTGGCATCTCTACCAGGATTTAAAAAAATGAGAGAACAGAGGATGGGAAAATGCCTTTAGGAGATAATTAGGAACCTCAAGGCTTCCCTCCTACCACTGCCAGAGTCAACATGTTTCGACCGCTCTTGATGCGCCTGTATGGTCACTCCGGTCTTCGTCAGGACCGTCGCATTCGGTTTCTCTCGGGGTACCCCCGTAATCCGGAGGAAAGTTATCACCCCAACAGGGAGGTAGGTCCAATTAATCCTTACCAATCCTGTGTGATATATGGAGAGTGTCCCCTTAAGTGCGGGAAAACAATCACTGTGGCAAAGAAAGAAGAACAGAAGGGCTGGATAAGGACCCTTGTGTATATCCACCCATTCAAACTTTCAATATTGTACTTTATTTTGTTTTGGGCCACTAAACGGTGTGTCTGGTAAGTTTTAGAAAGCCCCAAATGCATTGTCGTGCATAGGCTACTTTCACAAGAACATTAAGGGTCCCTATGTAGTCTAAAAAATCTAAGGCATGCATACCTTGTATTAGACCATTTACCTGCCTTAGTCCAGACAACAGTACCGAGTACTTAGTAACACTGTGAACAGTTCAAAAACCATTTCAAACCAACAGTATCCAACACTGTTATAATTCTCCCACTGTAGGTGTAACACACAGTTGTTCCACTTACCGAGTTTATGTATTACAAACACTCGTACTGGTGTCCGGTGTACAGGACGCCAGAGAACACAATCTGCAAGTAAATATATAGAGGGAACAGTGAGGTGAAAAGTATATATCCCTCGTATATATCCGAACACTCTTGTGTTCTAGTCCACTCTAATAGTCCTCGTTAACGAGGGGAGAAATCGCCTATGCCAGAAGCGATCCTCCCTCGCAATCGTGCGCTCAAATTACCCTCATCAAACAGTGAAAAACCGCTTATGCCAGAAGCGTTCACCCCTTCGTAATCGTGCGCTCAAAACTGCCCTCGTCAGCAAGTGAAAAGCCGATTATGCCAGAAGCGATTACCCCTTCGTAATAGTAAGGCCCCCACAATACCGTTCTGAAGGCTTGTCCTGGCTGATTCTAGCATGACCCGTGGCACCGTGTAGATGGAATACACAGTGGTGCGACCGGCTTCTTGTTGTTGTGAGAGGCACTCGCGTCCCACGTGACCACATCAAAGGACGTCATTGCTTCTCCCGCGTGTACACCAAGGACTCTGGGAAGTGTGGTTTTAAGCACCCATATCGCCCCATACCCAGGGTTCAAGGCTGCTGTGGGACCAAAAGACGTTATTAATAAAGTAGCGTAATTACATGAAAGAATTCGGTGTAATTCACTGGTGTTACCCTTGATGATATGGCGTTATTATTCAAAAATAATTTGATGTTATTCACTGATATTCCCCAATCAGGTGAGGTAATTAGAGGAGGAAGACTTGTTTGGGAAACTACAAAATCGCTGTTTGAAAATTAGATGGAGGCAGAAATATGACCGGGAGAATAGCTCAAGGTAGAGGTTAAAACCCCCCTATGGCAGTTGCCCATCGTTAATAGTTGTTGTGTGCACAAATAGTTAAGCGCAGTTTATGTCCCATATACCTCCCTGAGAAAAAAGATAGTAACAAAGGGAAACGATCAAAATAGATCCAGAATTCCCCCTTGGTGGAGTCCCATGCCTCCGCTCTTATACGCCTGGGTAAGCCTATATTGAAGTTCCAACAAGGGAAAATGCACACAGTAAAAAAAAACCTCTCTCACCATATGGGTAGGATCAGACAACCCTCTTCATCTTTCATGGCTCAACATTGGTCTCAGGGCAGATGCTGAAGTCAGTTATAATGTGTGCTTAAATATATTCAGAGAGACCTATGTGGGTTTTTCTAGGGTATCTAGGCCCCTATAGTTCTAAGGCCAACCCTGATACTGGAACTGGCTGATTAGTATGTCGGAGCATCAGTAGCTTCATCACTGAATCCGGAGCTATTGCCTACTCAGCGCCTGCCAGGGAATATCATCATTCAGTCCCACCAGGTGACTCTTCAGGGGACACTCTCCATATATCACACAGGATTGGTAAGGATTAATTGGCCCTACCTCCCTGTTGGGGTAATAACTTTTCTCCGGATTACGGGGGTACCCCGAGAGAAACCGAATGCGACGGTCCTGACGAAGACCGGAGTGACCATACAGGCGCATCAAGAGCGGTCGAAACATGTTGACTCTGGCAGTGGTAGGAGGGAAGCCTTGAGGTTCCTAATTATCTCCTGAAGGCATTTTCCCATCCTCTGTTCTCTCATTTTTTTAAATCCTGGTAGAGGTGCCGAGTAAAGTCTAATAAAGTTTTGTTTTCTGGTTGACACCTTTAATCAGTTTTAAATCACTCCTCATACTGCAAAATTTCTTTGTCGCACTTTTCGGTTTGGAAACACATGGTGTTTGCACTATTTTTACCTCATTGGATGTGTTAAGTGTTGTGTCTGTTCAGTTTGTTTGACTATATGTTGTGTTAAGTGGAATCTAATATTTTTCCCCTTCCCTTATGCTCCGTCCTGTGTGGGGTACACCAGGGCGTATTGTAAGCAGGCCCAATGATGAAGCATGTCACATACCTCGGTATGTGAGTGAGGGCAGTTTTTCCAAGTAGAGTGATTTGCCCTATTGGGGCTGGCTCTATCTTTCACCACATTAGTACATATGGTGGTATTATTTACTCTTCCCACCCCTTTTGTGTGTACACTATTGATCTCTGGGGGTTCGGGGTGGCGGAGTATAAACTGTCTTTAACCCTCACCCCTCTTTTGTGATTGTAGACTGGAAACAGTGCCACAGGCCCCTAAGAATTCGTTATTTACCATGTAATACCATTGCATGGTAAATAACGAATTCCTGTGTACATGCACATCTGTGCATGTACACCTGTGCCATGTGGCACACATACATGCCCTGAGGGCATGTATGTGTGCCACATGGCACACAAGCCTGAAACAGGGGTGCAACAGGGTGTCAAAAAGACACCCTGTCCCCCTTGTAAATTCGGTAATTTTACCGAATCAGTATTTATCGATTCGGTAATTTTACTGAATCGGTATTTATCGATTCGGTAATTGGCATTGGTTCCTATGGGCCTCAAGGCCCATAGGAATCAATGGCAGTTACCAAATCGGTAAATACCGATTCGGTAATTACCGAATGTTACAGATTCCGTAACAAAATCGGTAAAAATACCTACATAGCATTTACCGATTTGTAAATACCGAATCAGTAAAATTCTGTATTTTCGAATCGGTAAATGCCATTTACCTACATCAGGCCCAAAGTTACTTATCTTCAATAGTGATCTTTCTGGTGGATATTCTATCTGTCTGCAGACTCCTTACTGATTCCACAGTTCTTCCTGTTCTGAAGGATGGTCAAAGGTCTCAGTAAAAAGGTTTCAATTAGACTCCTGCACTGCGCTACCTCAATTGAAGTTGTTTCTTGTCTCTGCCTCTAAGGCCATGAAAAAAATGGACAGGAAACTGATGTTGATAGGTTGGTTTGGTGCTTTATGGCTCAAGAGTTGTCACTATGATGTTGTTTCTGGTACTGAAACGAATCGAAGCACCCTCTCCCTGCACAGGAGAGCTTGAAAGTTTTCGGATCCAATCCGGCCCCTGGGGATATTCAATGGGTGAAGAATGTGCAGGAGCTAGAGTTTCTACCAGAAAAATCATTACCAAAGGCAAATAACTTATTTTTCAATCTCTAAGATGGTGACTGGGAGATACACGTTTGCCTCATGCATGAAGAATAACAAGTCAGTCACTGTTGCAGAAATATTTCTAACACTGATCACACATTTAATGGTCTGAGATGGTATCATTACAAGAATATAACATAATATTTGCATTTGAAAGGAGCACGTTCACTGAAGGATATCTTGGCATTGAATAACAGATGTTTATTGTTACCCAACTCAATGGTACTAATTTTATCAACCTCAGAAGGATGAAAGGCTGAGTGGACGTGCCACGATTTGAACCTCTGACCATGAGGTCGATTATAGGCACCTACAGTGGATGCATTAGGCTACTAAGCCACCAGAATGTACCTCTTATAGTCTTGAGGCGGGGCATTTGTGAGAATTTATGTGCTCACAGGTATTAAGCAGAGCTGGCGCACATACCAACAGTCATGGTTCCAGCAGGAGGCTTCCACATTAAAAAAAATAGAAACTATGGGGGAGTCACAAACTACTTTGTAATATGTAAAGTAGTATTACTGTAATATTCCTTACTACAAAATCAATCTTTGCAGAGATTCTCTCACATGTAAGTTTACTACTTAGGGGCCAATTCCGATGTCGGACGGACCTGAGTCCGTCCGACATCGGTCAGGAACCGTGACCGACCGACCCACTGTCGTCGGTTATGGCCCTGCAAGTACGTCGGTCACAATCGTATGTCACACAATGGGAGCATGCATTCCGGGTGGAATGGATACCAGCATTGTGAAAGAGAGGGGTGCAGTACCCCAAGGTGCCTTCCACCGGGTGCAGGGATCTACAGAGGGGCACCTTAGGTGCCCCCAGGGTGCCATTCGGCAGCCTCGCACCCATGGGGGCCATACTGGGGGCCAACAAAGACAGGTTCCAACTGCCTTTTTGTGCCGTAAACACCGGCACAAAAAGGCAGTGAAAAACTGCCATCGTACTCCCTCGGTCATAAAGAGGCGGCCCGGGGAGTACTGAAGGTTTTCCGGACGGCGGAACGGCTCTCCGAGCATGTTGTAAGCCATCCGGAAATCCAAGTCGAATTCCTTTCTGACCGAGCCCATCGGAATGTCTCAGGTCGGAAGAAATCCGGACGGCAAATTCCGATGCGGGCGGAAGTGCTCCTTTCCGAAATCGGAATCGGCCCCTTATTAGTAAATATGGGAGGGGCCATTGGAGTGGCTGGAAAAAGGAGAATACTTTCTTCTAAATGGAAGGATTTTAGGGTGGAGTAAAGGCTTTTTTTGGGAGAACCAGGGAGTGGTTTAGGGAGGGCCAGACACCCATCCACTAAAACAATAAATATTTAATTAATTTGAATACAGTAAATTAAATTAAAATATATTTTTGAATACATATTAAAACAAATCCAACCTAAAGTAAAACAACTCTCATTATTTGTTATCATGTATTACAAATAACAAACATTTATGTATAGAATTGATTTAAATTCATGTAATTATTTAAAAAAATAAAGTTACTTTTATTTATGAATGTAAACAATTAAGGTATTTTACCATAAAATATTTATTGTTTTATTTACATATATTTGGTGTAACATTAAATTACATTCATACATGTATTAAAAAAATCTAAACAAATTAGTTTATTTTAACACTATTTGCTATGGAGTTTCATTTTAAGTCTCTTTCTCCATTATTTTCTATTGGAAGATGTTGCAGTACCAGCAGTAAGTCATGCGTGGTGTTGGACTTACTTCAGGTCTTGTATTTAATGTAGTAACTTAACGCTCGTAATTTTGGCTCCCCCCTGTTTCAGTGGGTGGAGAATATATGTCTGCACTTTGTTGTAACTTACCCTCAGAAATGGTGAAAAGCCAAAAGTAGTATCTTTACTACAAAGGGTAGTAGTACATTTACATGTGAGGATTTACTCTTCCTTTCATTTAAAACTGTTTTACTCCAATCTGTTTCTTCTGAAATGTTTCAATGTATGGTTATGCAAGGTCTGGAAGTGGAAACTGTGCCTTAGTAGGCCTTATGTGCTAATACTCGTCTGTCTATCATGCAAGACCCAGATCTGTACTATGATCCCATTGGAGAGGTAAGGCGGGAATAAGTATATTATCTCTATAAGTAAGGGAACTCTCTCCTATGCCCTATGACTCTTAACTTATTGTGTTTTCCTGTTTTTCAAAATTCTGACTGACGCCGACTACTAAACATGCGACCAACAGACTCTTACACTCGAACATACAACACGATGGATTACCATCCACAATCTTCTGAATACAGAATTTCAAATCGTTATTCTTGCCGCATGTTAAACTTGTACCGATAAGATGCCCTGAGGAAGCCCCAGACTTGCAGGCCATCTGGGGGCAGACCACGAGCTGGCTGTGCCTCACAATAGTTTTTCGCCACATATTGTTTTTTAGTGATTCTGATACATTGAGTCAGCGTGCACACTCTTGATTCTGAGAAATAAAATGTCAAAAGATCACACAGATTTTTCTGATCTATTAGGAATACACGTACTTGTCCTGGCACACTCTATCAAGGCCCGATTCACAAAAGTAATCTGGAACAAAATCCTAACTTTACAACTTTTGGTATTCACAAAAGGCATTTAGGAGTAGTAAAGTTAGGAATCTTAACTTACTAAAATATGTCAATATATTCTTTAAAACAAAAAATGTAAGCAATAAAAATCTCATTATTTTTAAATTTAATAATAATAATAATAATAAAAATCAGTTAAGAATCTCTTATAAATATAAAATACTTTTACAATTTTTTTATTAAACTTCACAAAATACTCAAATAATAATCTAGTAATAATATATAGCATTATTAATTACATAATAAAACTTTAAAAATACACAAGTAATTACAATATATGTTAACAACTATAAAATACTCTAGTACTCTAAAATACTCTAGCAATAAAATACTCTAGCAATAATAATAAATCTATTAAAATTAAAATTCCTTTTAAATTATACTCTAAATTAACAAATAATAGTAATACTAATACACTCATTTAATTAAAAATACGTTGTAAAAGTACCTGCGTTGTAAAGGTACTTGCGTTGTAACAGTATGCGTTGTAAATGTATGCGTGGTAAAAGTATTTGCGTTGTAAAAGATGCGTGGTTATGGTATTGCGTGGTAAAAAATGCGTTGTAACAGTTGTATACCCTCCTAAACTGCAACAAAATCCTAACTTTATGACTTTTGGTATTCACAAAGGGCATTTAGGAGTAGTAAAATTAGGAATCCTAACTTTACTACTCCTAAATTACCTTTGTGAATACCGAAAGTTGTAAAGTTAGGATTTTGTCTCAGATTACTTTTGTGAATCAGGCCCTCAGTTATTAAATTAATCAGTAAGGGGTTTCCTAATACCAAGGAGAAGTGGCAAAACAATTATCCTCATTAGTACGCAGGAAGGCAATTAACCAGGATCCATTACCCCTAACAGTACAGAAACAGTATAGAGTATTATTAATAGTAGGCCCTATTGCAGAGTTGGAAGGTAAAAATATATAGAAGCCAAGCAAAATAATGAGATACACTCATATGTTTAAAACACATGAGAGTCAAACATGTGGGTAAGAGAACTAAACAGCATTTCAGATCTAGGAGATCTGTACTCAAATGAAGGAAGTATCTAGAAGATTTGTGCATAGCAGGAACATCCATATCAAATCGAGATATGCGAATGAAAGATACATTGCATTATTCACTAGAGCCTTACATGTACAGAAATGATTTAATCAGCGTTACACATACCAATAGCGCATGTCCCAATTAAGGTACCTCCAAGAAGCTTTAAAAAAATTACAATAACCAGCATGACATTCCCTTGAGTGTTCACAGTACATTAAGAAGGAATTTGCAGTCTGGATTCTCACATTAAGATGTGCACAAGGGTAACAGATGTCTGTATGTAATACAATAGGTTCATATGTGGGAAGTCCAATCCTCAAGTCAGTTGGGGCTGCTGTGGAAACTGTCTGTTTTCAGAATCCATTTCAGTTCCTCTTTATTGAGACTCACGGTGAGATCACCGCCCCGTTCTGGCATTATTACCACATCAATTATTTGCCATTGCAAGTCATTTTCGCTGTGGCCCATTGTTTCAAAATGTTCCAGCAGAGATGTGTGTGCCACTTTGCATCTCAATCGACTTCTCTGTTGGCATATTCCGATTCTTACTTTCTGCGCCATCTGCCCCGTAGAAACAATGTCACGCGGGAAGAAAATTACGTAAATAACATTTGCAGTGTTGGAATTATAGAAAAATGAAAGAGTTGTTCTTGCATTTCTATTTGAAAATTCCTTTGTTTCAATCATGCACTCAGACTCTGCAATTCCTGCATTTTCATTGGCCCACCAAGGCGATCATACCCCACATATCATGAAAAGTGTGAGTCACACTAAAGGATGGTAGGCACGCTCTTCCTAGGTGGTCTTTAATGTTTTTATTTTTGCGGAAAGCAAAGATGGGGCGCTCTACGGCCAATTCACCAGCATTGTGAATATGCCAATGGCGTAAAATGGTTTTCTTTACTTGGTTGGAGACAGGTGAGAATGAGATGACACACACCATCTTGCCTGAATCATCTCTTATTCTTGGAATCAGTAGTTACTCCTGTGGGCTGTACTATGCACTTTTAATTTCGTTTTTAAAGTTTCCACCTCTCTGAAGAAATTTTGTTTAAAAAAAAAACAGTTTTCTCTCATTCTGAGAAATTGGGAGCAAGGGAGAGAATCTCATAATGCCCTAAGTTGGTTGCAGGAAAGTGCCCCTTTATGCATGATTACCCCCCAATGTTTACCTGATTTCTGATGCAGTTTGACTGAATGTGCACTGGATCCCTGCTAATCAGGTTCTCAGTACCTGTGTTCTTTCCCAAAACTACATCTTTGTTTACACAATTGGCACACTTTTGTCCACATATAATGACCCTTGTAAAAGGTACCACTGATACCAAGGACCTTGCAGCCAGAAGGGCAGCAGCATGTTTTGTGCCACACTCAGAGACCCCTCACCTAACACATATTCACTGCCAATGGAAATTGTGTGTTTTGGTGTTGACAAAACTTACGGTCGACATGGCAAACACCCTTGTGTGCCATGCCTACAAAACACTGCCTGTGGCATAGGTAGGTCACTCCTCTAAAATATCTCACATCCCCAAGGCAGGGTGCACTATACTACAGGTGAGTGCATAGATGCATGAGCAATATGCCCCTAGGTGTCTAAGCCCATTCTTAGACATTGCAAGTGCAGTGAAGCCATATTGAGTATATGGCTTGAGAGAGTTTCATTAAAAACTCACCAGTCCCATGATGGCTTCACTGAATGCTAAGAAGTTTGGTATCAACATTCTCAGCATAATAAACCCACACTGATGCCAGTGTTGGATGTATTACAAAATGCACTCAGAGGGCATCTTAGAGATGCCCCCTGAATAATGACCAACTCTTTAGTGTTCAGCTGACTGGTCTGCACCTGCCTGCCACACACACATGTTTTGAACTTCCTGAGATGGGAGCCCTTGTGCTTTCGTGGGTGAAGAACAAAGCCTTGTTGCGGTGGAGGTGCTATTCACCTACCCCCAAGTAGGAACAGCATGCAGGGCGGTGAGCCTCAAAGGCTTCCTGCCCTTTGTTAGGCTAGCCAGGGCCTCTACAGCTAGTGGAGATGCCTGCCCCCAGAGCAAGCCCCACTTTTGGAGGCAAGGTCATCTGGAAAATTAGTAAATAGGAGAGGTGTGTCCCCTCACTGAGAGGATCGCCCCTAAGGTGTCCTGGATTGAGGTGACCATCTCCTTGAAAATCCTCCATCTTGAATGGAAGGATTTTTAGGCCATCACTTAACAGGATGCCCCCTCCACAAAGGGAAGGGACATTCAAAGAGTGTAGTCACCTCAAAGGTAAGTTGCCCATTGGCTACTACCTGCAAGTGCTAGTAAGACCACTAAATCCAGTATGTAGGGGCAGCCCTGAGCGTTGATCCTCAGATTGCTGCGACCTACAAAGAAGAAGGATGAAAGAAGACGCTGTGCAGCGAAGCCTGAAGACAACCACTAACTTTTCCCCAGTCCTTACGGCCTGTCTCCAGCTTTAAAGACCCTGAAAAGAAGATGACGCCTATCCTGAACCACTGACCTCCAGTAGCCAAGGTAAACTGCTTGCTCTTCAACAAAGACCAGATCTCCCAAGGACAGTGGCCCTATCCACAAGCAACCAACTCCAAGGACTTGGGATCCAGCTGGAACTGCGACTCCTGCCCACTCTGCACCCAATGCCCACAGCCCGAGTCTGAGTGCCTCTCCTCTCCAGTGAAGTCTCCCAGGCGATCCAGACCTCAACTCCATTGGTGGGTCACCTCTCCTGGACTCCATGAAGACAACTGTGTTAGAACCGGGACCACCGGCCCACTTAGGGTAGTATGGCACAGTGTGGGAAGGCTAAATCCAGAAGGCAATTGTGACGTACTTGCGCAGCACACACTACAACTCCCCAGCACAAACCAACCAAAAATGACACCACACCATCTTAGTTAAATAGAAAATAGAGAGGCTTTATCCTTTTGCATTAAAAAAGGGGTGAAGTTTCCAATAGTTAATCTTTTTTTTTTTAAAGTAAGTAAATAGGTTTATTGTGCAGTTAATTAAAACCATTACAATAATTGTCCCTCTCTTATAAAAAGTGAAACCTCATTTAAAAAAAAAAGGCTAATGGCCATAGTTAAAAACACACGTTAAGATTGCGAAGAAAATCCACACCCCCGGCCTTGGTGATCCATAATCTTGTTTCTTCATTTCGGTCGGCAAATATTAGTAGCAGTCCATGAGATACAATTACCCCCCTTATTAGAGTCTTGGCTGCAGGATGATGACAGGCCGACAGGTGGCGATTTAAAGTGCATAGTGCTGGCTCAACTTCCATTTTTGTGCAAAGTATGTCATATAGTTAGCCTTTCGATGGTTTCCTTTGAGGCTTAGGTGTGCAAAAAAGCTTGACATTATGTGCTTAAAACACTATTACGGTTGTGTGCACTTTTTTTTAAAACGTAGGTCAGCTGCAGTTAAAAACTTTACCAGACAACAGCTTAGTTTTGTGTCTTGGCCAGAGAAGCTTGCAAGCACCGCTTGTCTGCACGACCGTATTTGGTTTTTGTTGAAAATGGGTCTGAGTAATACCCGGCGCTCCTGATTCAGCTCACGGCAAATAGTTATAATGTGGACTATGTCCTCCTCTCCTTCCCCACAAAGACGGCACATTGCTGGCTTTGGAAGGCGCAGCCAAGGGGACAGATGGTATACTGTTGGTAACAGACATAACCGAAATTTCAGAAACTTCTCTTTGGTGGTTCAGGAGAAGTTAGAGAAGAGGTAAGCTTGAGGAATCGCTTTACTGTAGGATTGTATAGTGAGCCAGCCATGTGAACGTTCAGTCAAGGCCGCTTTATCTTGTAAGATAGACTCTTTTTTAACAATGTTGTTTACGATTTTCTTGAAGCTTGCCATGGTCCCAGACGTTGCCCAGAGTTGCCGTAACCCCAACTGGTCCAGTGCAGTGTCCAAGAAATATCTGGCTGGGCATGTTTTTTTCATTTCTACTTATCTCCACAAGTAGAAATTTAACATTTCTGGCTGACCTTTTTTGATCTTGAACCAGGTTTTAACAAAGGCTCCTTTTCTGGCTTGCTTCTGTTTTTGTATCCCGAATTCCAGCCTCATTTGCGCTGGAGATGTGTATCCAGGCAACCCGTATATAATTCTTAGCGCTCTCGCGATGGTGCCATTTGATATTTCCGCGTCCCTCCTTCTCATGGCTTCACTTCCATAGGTGATAGATGGTACAAGTTTTGCCTGTATCACCTGGGTAGAGGGAGGAAGCTAGGGCCTGCGGTTATGTTCTTCAGGTTTCTTAGTGCTACTGCTGTCATTAATACCCTCATTTTTATTGCCTCAAATTGTGCTTTGTAATTGCCTTTGCTATCGATCATAGCCCCCAGATATTTGTAGTCTTGTATGACTTCAAGCTTCCATTTTGCCAAGCGCCAGATGTATTTTGTTTTTATTTTCCGGAAATTTATACACATGACTTTGTTTTGTCTTGGTTGATGCTTAGTTTGTTGGTATCTGAGTATTGAGCTGTAATGTCCAGCAGGCGTTGTAATCCTATGGGTGTCCGACTAATGAGTACTAAATCGTCTGCGTATAGGAGGTTAGATAGCTGGTGGCCTCCCAACTTCGGGGCATGCGCGTTGCTTCCATTAAGTTGACCTGAAAGCTCGGCCATCAATAGATTGAATAGTGTTGGGGCTAATACACACCCTTGTTTTAGTCCTGAGGTTGTGCTCATCTTTTTCGATAGATGGTCACCTGCCCCCCACTTTACTTGTACCCAGGTGTTACTGTGCAGAAGGATTAGTTGTCTTAGGAGCAATGATGGAATACCTAATATTTTTAATTTTTGCCACAGAATATTTCTGTTTATGTGGTCAAATGCTGAACGTTAGCTGTTTGATTATAAGTGCTGCGTCTATCATAAGTGAGAGGGTGGAGATGTTAGTGGCAGTGCCCATGTCTCTACAGAAGCCGGTTTGATTGTAGGGTATTGCTTTAATTTCTTTGGCCCATGTTGTTAATTCGTGAAGAAGTACCCCAGCATAATATTTGGCTTCGTTGTCCAAAAGAGCTACCAACTGATAGCTCTTTGGATCGTTCCTGTTGCCTTTTTTGTAAATGGGAGAGATTATTGAACCTCTCCATGATGATGGTAATGTTGACGTCTGCAGGATTCTTTTAAAGATCGGTTTTAGAACTGTAGCCCAAAATGCAGGGTCTTGTTTGAATAATTTGGGCAGAATCCCGTTGGGGCCAGGAGCTTCTTCTCGTCTACCTTTCAAGATCCTTTTGTGAACTTGGGTGTTTGTGATTGGGAAGTTCTGTCCAAGTTCTGCATTGAGATTTGCCTAGAACAGATGAAGTTCCATACTAGGCGCACGGGTATTTACACCGGTTTGGGGGGTCTGATCTTTGTTAAAGTGGGGTTCATGGTGGGTTATCCATGCTTCTTCTGTGACATTGGAGCTGATGCGTTGACCTTGCGGGTTTGATAGGGCATTTATCTTCTTCCAAAATTGTGCCCTATTGTTGTTCTTGATATCATACAGGAGTCTGGCCCAAAGAGATTCTTCAGTTTCCTTATTGTTTTGCCAAATAGGTGTTTTGCGAGTGGCTTTTAGCTGCCTCAGCTCTTGTAATGCCGGGGGATCTTTCTTCAGCCTCTGCAGTTAATAAATTAGGACTTTGGGAATTCCATTTTTGGATTAACTGCATTAATCAAACAGTACATTGCATTGCATTACCTCAAGTAGTCAAAGAACCAGGTATTTAAATACAATTAACTAGGGAATCAGCAGGTAATTATATTACGCATAAATCAACAGGTACATGCAGCAGTTAAAACCAAGTAGGTAAGTAGATTAAATATTAAATTAGCAGGTATATGAATCAGATTAGATCAAGCAGGTAAATACATTACGTTTTTAAATAGCAGGTATTTTCATCATTATAAATCAAGCAGGTAAATACATTAATGTTTGAATTAGCAGGTATTTGCATCAGTTTAAATCAAGCAGGTAAATACATTAAGGTCAGAACATCAGTGGTTCTATATTCTAGTTGCGCTGTCTTCTCCCAGCTCCTGAGCAAGAAAGTGCTTACAGATGCTTAACTTCGGGGGGTGGGGGTCTGGTACCCATTCTCTTTATATGAGCCAGTCACGCTATCACGATGGAGAGAGGATCAACTTAGGGACTCAGTTCTTGGCAGCCCCATCCATTGCAGTTCCCCCTTTCCCTGAATGATTCAGCTTCTTCAACCCCACCCTCAGTTAGGCCTTTCCCCAATAGCTCTGCGCCCGTCCGGCGCTTCTGTTACTCTCCACGGGCGAGTCCGCAGGGCTGATTTTCCCCTGTCCACCCGCTCAGGCCTTACACTACTTCGCCTGAGGCGGGGGCAGTGGCCGCAGCGAAGCCGCGACACAGCCACTACGGAGACCCCACCACGTGTGGTCCTCCTCTCACTTTCTCTCCTGGTCTCCGGAGAGACTGGAGGGCAGTTGGCTCGGTATCCCGAAGGGCTGCGGCGGCTTCCCCTCTTCTGAGTAAGCTCCAACTTGGGCAGGGAGGTGACGCGCTAGGCAGGAGTCTGGTTACTAAGCGACCCCGCCCAGCGTCTCCCTCAGAGCTTTGCGTTATTCCTTTTTTTTCCCACACGGCTCGCCCCCTCACAGAACCCAGGGCAGCGGCGGTGAAATATTGGCAGCCTCAGCACTTCAGCACTTCGGTGAAGGAGGGGGGGTCTGATCAGTGTAGCGCTGGCGGAAAGGTGTACCGACCAGACACCAGATGGGCGGGAAACACGCAGGCAATGACAGCGAAGCTATGACAAGGGCCAGACAGGAGGCAAAGGCAAAGGTTGGGTGCCAGCCTCACTTCAGGGGTCGTAGGAAGGGTCCCCTGCACAGCGTTCGCCCTCTCAGGTTCCCGGGGCTGGGTCAAGGTCACTCTCACCAGCAATCCAAATGGAGCAGTCCTCTTAATGTATGGACATACTGGGGCGTTGTTCTCTCTGATCTTCTCTCAGACAGGGCCAGATCAACAGGGAGGAGGGCAGCACCCTCAGACCAACCCGCAGCCCCTAGGAGCAGTCAAATTAGCCTTAAGCGTGGGCGTAAAATCCGTTTCGTGGGCGAATTTGCAGATTTTTGATGATTTCGCAATCCGCGAATCGCTCGAATTTGCCCAAGAATCCGCAAATTCGCAAGCTACGAATTATTTTGCTTGGTCGCGCTTGAAAAATACAATATCGCGCGCGCGGCGTCGACTTACCGTGATTCTGAGTCCGCCGAGTTGTTTTTCTCCCGGTTTTGCGTGTGCTGCGCCATTTTCGATCTTGCTGCGTGATCGCGGGAGAGTTTTTCGCACACAATTACGTTATCGCGGTTTGCCCTCTTGCACAGCGAGAGTTTGACAACGCGCGTACGTCATAAAGGCCCGCGATCACGCATTGCGGGAGTTAACAATGCCGAACACGTAGATGTGGCGCGCAGCTGGCTTTCGGCTGGAGATTTGAACAGCTCGCGTTCCCGAAATTGCTAAAATTGCAATTCTGCACAAGAAATCCACCACAGGAAGCATAAACTTTGTGAAAATGATGATTTTGATCAGAATAACTCCTCAGATTGACATTTGGCTGCACTTTTTGGTGCAAGAGTCCATTTTTTGGGGTGGGGTGGGAGGAAGGAAGTGCCCCAGAGTCTCCAACTTCCTGTTCCTGTCCAGCAGGCTCCTCCCAGTGCTTTGTCCATGTCCTGGTCACTTTTCATTTGGCTGTGGAGCTGGAAGGATTACTTTTTGTGGCTGCTGCTGGATATTTGTATTTGAGGACTTTTTGGACTTTGGAGTTTGGATCACTTTTGGATTTTACAAGTAAGTTGGTGTTGTTTGTTTGGGGCATTGCAGTTGAGGCAACTACAGTTCTAAAACTTTTTTCACAACTTTAACAAAATATATATTGTGGTGGGTAGCCACAGTGTCCGGTAGGCCCAGGGTTAGTCATGGGTGCATGATACAACTGTTTCTGTGATTTAAAAAAAAACGTAATTCTCATTTATGTCATGGAATTTTAGCTCACTGTTATTTGATGATTTTTTTTTTTTTGGGGTGCCTGTAAAGCCTCACTAGCCAGTAGGCCCAGGTGTAGTGAGTGGTGCATGGACCTAGTCTTTCTATGGGGTGTCTTGAATTTAAACATCATTGAGGGCATGGATGGCATTGGATTGTGGTGATTTTTGTGTGTTTTTTTACTTTTTGGGGTGTTGTTGGGGCCTGGCCATGTGGGTGGGGGCCATTTTGAGGCATGGTACAGGCAGGGCCTGGCCATGTGGTGGGGGTCAAGGGGCCATTTTGAAGCAAGGCAGTGTGCTCAGGCCTGCACCCAGTTTGCCTTGCTTTCAACCATTATGCCCAGGGGTTCTCAGTGGTGCATGGGCCTAGTCTTTCTATGGGGTGTCTTGAATTTAAACATCATTGAGAGCATGGATGGCATGGGATTGTGGTGATTTTTGAGTGTTTTTTGACTTTTTGGGTTGGTGTTGGGGCCTGGCCATGTGGGTGGGGGCCATTTTGAGGCCTGGTACAGGCAGGGCCAGGCCATGTGGTGGGGGTCAAGGGGCCATTTTGAAGCCAGCCAGTGTGCTCAGGCCTGCACCCAGTTTGCCTTGCTTTCAACTATTATGCCCAGGGGTACTCAGTGGTGCATGGGCCTAGTCTTTCTGTGGGGTGTCTTGAATTTAAACATCATTGAGGGCATGGATGGTATGGGATTGTGGTAATTTTTGAGTGTGTTTCGACTTTTTGTGTTGGTGTTGGGGCCTGGCCATGTGGGTGGGGGACATTTTGAGGCCTGGTACAGGCAGGGCCTCGCCATGTGGTGGGGGTCAACGGGCCATTTTGAAGCCAGGCAGTGTGCTCAGGCCTGCACCCAGTTTGCCTTTCTTTCAACCATTATGCCCAGGGGAACTCAGTGGTGCATGGGCCTAATCTTTCTGTGGGGTGTCTTGAATTTAAACATCATTGAGGGCATAGATGGCATGGGATTTTGATGATTTGTGAGTGTTTTTTGACTTTTTGGGGTGTATAACTGATGTTCCTCTATCTTCCATTGCTTTTAGGTGCACAAGAGAACCACCAGTGCCAGGAAGAAGTCCTGCAGTGGTGTGTGCAGCACAACGTCACGTGACGTCACGTGTGGCCACAGACAAGACAACTCTGCAACTCGTGGAACTGCGGCCTGCTGTTCTGACATCTCAAGAAGATGGCCCCAAAGAAAGTTGTCTGTAGCGCCTCAGCGAAAAAAGTTGCCAGTGCCACTGCCAGTAAGAAGGAGCAGAAGAAGCAAGTGGCACCACCTACCAAGGAGACTGGTGTGCCCACCGACACCTTTTTTGGGGAAAAAACTACGCCTGCAGCAGCAGCGGTGTCCGCCAGGGACCAAGCTGGAAGCAGCACCTCCGCTTCATTGGGCTCAGTGCCATCACGCCAAGTTAGGTCCAAGACCGTGAGTGCTGCTACGGCAGCCACTTTGGTTGTTCAATCACCATCGACCAGAGATCTTGGCTCATCACAAGAAAGTACCATCCAATCAACGCCAGGTGTAACTCAGCTGACGAGTGTTCAACAACCACAGCCACAAACACAGGTGCAACTAGTACAAGCGCAAGTACATGGACAGGGAGAGGCGCAAGTAGAGCCGCAAGGAGAGGCGCAAGTAGAGCCGCAAGGAGAGGCGCAAAGAGAGGCACATGGACAGGTGCATGGAGAGGTGCAACTAGAGGTTCGTGGAGCGGCACAACTGCCTACAACGCTTGTTCCTCCAGAATTAGGAGCACATCAGGAAATTGATATTCAAGAGGAGGTATCATCCGAGGAAGCCACTCCTCCTGATGATGATTATCCATTGTCTTCCAGATCCCCAGCAAGAAAAAGGTCAAGGAGGGATACTACTACTACTACAAGTTCTTCTTCAAGCCCCCTTCATTGTGATTGGAACCCAGCCATGCAGTCTGAGAGTGAGTCACGCCATGAGCCGACAAAGGTAGCTAAGCCTAAAAGGAAGGCTCCCGCAAAGCTTCGACTTATGGGTGATGACGGCGAACAAGAAGTGGTGTCTTCTGCTGCTGATGAACAGTCTGACGATGACCCAGTCATCACAGTCGTCACTCCAGCTCCAGCGGGCATGCAGCAGACACACATTTTGACCCTATCTCGAATGGCTGCTGAGCGGGATATAGGCGGCGTGGCACTGGTACCACCACCGTTAACTACAACACCAACACAACCTACAGCTTCCATCTTTTTTAGTCAGAAGGGCCGGCATGGACCTCCACCCAGCTCGACCTCAAGTAGTGGGGCTGTAAGTGAACAACAGAAACAAATTCAGCCACGCCCATCCTCCACTTCATCTGGCATTGAAAGTCAAAGTAGCACCTCCACCTTCAGCAGACATCACCAGTCCCCAGTTTGGGACTTCTTTACTGTTAGCGCAAAGGCGGACAATATGGTTGTTTGTTCGATTTGTAAAGTATCCGTTAGTCGGGGTAAGCTTGGTACCAACTATGGTACCGGAGGCCAGAGAGGTCATCTCAAGCAACACCACACTATCATTTGGGAAGCACACATGAGGAAGATCGAGGAAGGCAAAAGAAAAACAAATCCAAATGTATCCCTTGATATTGCATCTGATGATGACGAGAGGCTGATCGTGCAGGGGGGAAGTGAAGAAGCGACAGACATTTTTTCTGGTACACCCAGTTCTGCTGGCAGCAGCACTGCAGTCGTATCGCCCACACCCTCTACCCCTGCTACATCTATGAGGCACACTAAGGGTGTGGGAGGGACACCAATGCGAAAAACTACATCACTGGGCCGAACTGGTTTGAAGCCGTCATCATCATCATCATTACGTAAAATGATCCAGCGCACCATTCACGGAATGTTGTGGTCGGAGGCGCCAATTGAACGCAACCACCCAACGGTATGTCTGTATAACGCAAAGCTGGCTAAAATCCTAGCGCTGGACCTTCTCCCTTTTTCTTTTGTGGAAGGGGTGGGGTTTCTAGAATTAGTGGCAACAGTCTGCCCTAAAAGTAAGGTTCCTAGCCAGTCCTATTTTGCCAGAGTTGCGGTTCCAGCACTACATCAAGATGTGCTGGAGGTGATTGGGGCAGCTTTGCATAAGAGTCCTGTTCACACTATCCACTTGACAACAGACATGTGGACCAGTTGTCAAGCCCTTGATTAAATGTGCATCACTGCACACTGGGTCTCTTTTGCAGGGTCTTTTGCAGGGGTTAGAGACAAGTCAAGTGCAGTTGTTGACCTGGACACAGTTTTTCAAGCTACTCGGAAACATGCAACATTAGCCATGTTTTCCATGGAGAAAAATCATACTGCAAAAAACATTTTGGAGGAGTTTAACAGTAAGGTCTCTGAATGGCGGCAACCAAGAAATCGCATAGTTGGTTATATTTCCACGGATAATGGCAGTAATATAGTTAAGGCCATGCAGGAAGGTGAATATTTCAGAGTGCCGTGTTTGGCGCACTGTATAAACCTGGTTGTGCAAGATTTATTGAAAAATGAAAACACAGTCAAGAATTTACTGACCACCTGCCGAAGAATCTGCACACATTTCAGCCATTCTTTTAAGGCCCGGAAGGAGCTGAGGAGCATTCAACATGAACGTAAAGTGCCAGTCAAAGGACTCATCCAGGAGCTGGCAACACATTGCAACCTTTTACATGCTTGAGCGTCTGTTTGAGCAGTGCATGGTAATCAATGACTATGTCTTTCAACTAGGTTCCACTACGAAAGACATGAGGCTAGAGTTGGAGGAATGGAAGCTAGTTAAAAGCCTGACAGACATGCTTCGTCCTTTTGAGGTCTTCACGCGTGAAGTCAGCAGGGAGGACTGTTCTTTGAGCAAAGCTATCCCATTGTTGGTCATGCTAGAGCACCAACTGAAGGCGGTGTCTTCAACATTCAGAGATGATGTTGGAAAGCAAGATGCATATCTGTTGGCGGAGAGAGGTTATTAAGCAGCCTAGTTGCCAATGAAAGGTTTAAAAACATACATACAGGACAACATTACATTTGTGCCACTATTCTGGATCCTCGTTACAAAAAGGCAGTGGCCAGCAAAGCATTCATTCTTTTTGATGAAGCAGATGCTTCAAAGTACAAACATTGGCTAGCTGTGTCAGCCAGTGGGTTCAAAAAAGATCGGCAGAAAATTCAAGGAGCCGTCAGAAGTCCAACTGAATCAGCAGGCCATCCAGCGTCGAGTTCCACTTCTGAATCTGTCGGCGAAGGGAGTCTCTTTCCCTCACAGCCGTTAACGACACCAGCAGCAACCGTATCATCATCCTCACCTGCACCAGGCCCAGCCATAATATTGTCGGAAGCGGATTGGCTAACTCATCAAGGGTTTGCTCGTTCCAGTGCTGCGAAGGCCACAGATGGTACGCAAAGTGGAGCAACCGTGGAGAACCTTGAGTTGATGGTGCAGGCCTATCTGGATGACCCAACAGAGGTCTTTATTAATACGAACCCATTGCTGTATTGGTACAGGAAAATGGCTCTAAGGCCACTGATCACCAACCTGGCTATAAATTATTTGTCTTGCCCACTCGCAAGCGTGTCTTCTGAACGTGTTTTCAGTGCTGCTGGTGCCATTGTAACTTCAAAAAGGACCCGCCTCTCGGCCAAAAATGTGGACTGATCAAGATGAATCAGCACTTGATACCACCAGATTACAAAGTACGTGAATGCACGCAGGAAGAAGAGGACATCGACTTAGGTGACGGAAGTTCTTCTCTGTTACCTGACCTACTCCCTTATCAATTCATGGAGCTTGAGGGCGAGTTCTACTTCCCTGACACCGAGCCCTGAAAATGACTCTCTTTTTTTCGTCCTTATTCACTTTTATTCCTGTGTGTCTTTCTTTGTTTTGCAACTTTTACCACAACAAAACTCTAATCAACTAAACACAACAAGTCCATCAACAGCACTGTCTTCATCTTATATTCCTTATTGATTTGAAGGTGCCGCAGTCTGCATTCCTAAGGTTCACAACTCAATCATGCTCCTTTATACTCCTCCTCCAGACTCCCCCTATCCATTTCCCTCAAGGCAGATGGATGGATTACGACGAGTCCCCTGAAGTGGGACTGAAATTACTGACTGACTACATGCTTGCTGATTGCTGACAGAGTTATTTTTGATATTGACAGGAGAGGCTGCCCTGTGGGCCCTCACTATCCGAAGAAGATGCGGACAAAAAGTAGAACAGGTAATGAATAATTGAGAAGATGGCATGCAGTGGACCGCAATGGCTGTCTGTCTCTGATTAAACCAATTGCTGTTTGTTTTTTGTGCATGAAATGATGATTAATATGTCTTGTCTTAGTTAATATTTAATCTTTCACACAGTAATTGTAACTCATGTCAACAACTCTGTTTTTGTTACCTTGTTTAATTAAAATTGTACTTCAAAATCAGGGCCCACTATATTGCATTTCACAAAATATGCAAACTCTCCTTGGAGCGGACTCACTTGCCAATATACAATGATTATTGATTAAATAATATATCTTTTTTCTTTACAGTCACTCACTGGGATGGATGGATCATCAGCGTCGGTTTACGGAAGAACTATGGCCAATTCGTGAGTGGCAAACAGGTAAACCAGTCTACAACAACTACTACAGCAGGACTACATGTCTGTCTATTCGTGGTATGTATTGGTCGAGGGCGAGGCAGTGTACTGTTGTTGGTATGCCGGGCAGAGTCCACTCCAGACAGCAGTTTATGTAAAATTGGGGCTATGTGGCTTGCTGCATACAATTAGATATGCTTTGTCTGTCTGACAAAGAGCCTAGGTATGCTACATCAGGTTGCTTCACTCAGTGGTGCTTGCCTTGACCCTCTGCATGGCACTGCCTCAAGCTTGGGCCAAACATCTGTTATGTTTGCAAAATTTGCTGTTTTCCGGTATTTCGCAAATATCGCAAAAGTACTGAAAAATCGCAAATTCTTGAGCGGAACAGATTTTTGGCACATGCTTGTGGCAGGGCCATGCAGACGGTCAAGGCAGGCACCACTGAGTGAAGCATCCTCCTGATATAGCATACCTAGGCTCTTTGACACAGACAGACAAAGCATATCTACTGTTTAGGGTTCAGTGCGATTTACTAGGGTTTTTGGGTTTAAGTTGGTATGGTTCACGCTGATTCTAGGGTTCGGGGCCCGATGCAGGCTCGTTCATAATGATGTTGGCAATGTTTTAGCGTGGTTTGTTGTCATTTGGTCCAGACTTGGCAGAATTTGGGCTTTTTTGGGTGTTTTGCGGGCGCATGTGTTTGGGTGTAAACTAGTTTTAGACCTTCTTCTTCTTCTTCAACCTTCAAAGAGCGCAGTGGTTCGATTTTGTTCTGCCTTGCTGAGATTCTTGTGAATCGCTGGAACAAGTGACTGTCCAGGTAAGTTTCAAGAGAATCGAAGTAGTGGAAGTGCTGAAAATAGCAATGTTTTGTGAACAGCGCAATTTGCCATGTTTTGAATATAGCAGTATTGCATGTTTTTGGGGGGCTGTTGGGGGTGTTCTAGATTTGTGGGGGAGGGTGTGGGGGTCTGGGAGCACTGCTGGGATAGCATAATTTTGATTGGAAGTGATTTGAAGAAAATCCATGGTGGGAAAGAGGAGTTAAGGCCTAGCTGCAGAGCGCGTTTGGACCGATGTTGACTGGTTGGCTGAAAATTTTCTAAGTATGAGTTTTTTCATTTTTGCTTTTTGCCTGTTTAGGGGTGTTCTGCTTTTTTGCGGGTGGCTGCAGGGGTCTGAGGGCATAGCTCGGAAGGTCTAATACCGGAATCAAGTGTTTTGGACCAAATCCATGGTGAAAAAGTTTTTTCTGTTTTTGCTCACTTGCCTGCTTTTGGGGTGCTGTTTGGGGGGCTTCTAGGTTATTGGGGGTGGGTTTTGGGAGCACTGCTAGCAAAGTCTAATTTTGATTGCATTTTTTTTTCCAGAAAATCAATGGTGGAAAAGGGGAGTTAGGGCCTAGCTGCAGAGCGTATTTGGACTGAATTGAAGGTAGGCCCATTTTTGCTTTTTGCCTGTTTGGGGGTGTTCTGCTTTTTGGCGGGTGGCTGCAGGGGTCTGAGGGCATAGCTAGGAAGGTCTAATATCAGAATCAAGTGTTTTGGACCAAATCCATGGTGAAAAAGTTTTTGCGTTTTTGCTCACTTGCCTGTCTTTGGGGTGCTGTTTGGGGGGCTTCTAGGTTTTTGTGGGTGGGTTTTTGGGCCTGGGAGCACTGCTGGCACAGTCTAATGTTGATTGCATTTGTTTATCAAGAAATCCATGGTGGAAAAGGGGAGTTAGGGCCTAGCTGCACAGCGCATTTGGACTGAATTCCAGGTAGGCCCGAAATTTGCTGAGTCTCACTTTTTGCGTTTTTGCTTTTTGGCTGTTTGGGGGTGTTAAACTTGTTTTCGCCCAGGTTGACGGGTCTGGGGGCATTGCTGGGAAGGTCTAATACTGGATAAAAGTGGTTTGGAGAAAATCCATGTTGGAAACGTTTTAACTTTTCAGAGTTTTCGCTCACTTTCGTGTTTTTGGGGGCCTGCTTGGGGGGTTCCTAGTGTTTGGGGGGGAGGTTGGGGGGTCTTGGAGCAACGCTGGGTATGAATACTTTTGATTGCAAGTGGTTTGGAGAAAATCCATGGGGGCAAAGGGGAGTTAGGGCCTAGTTGAAGAAAGCGTTTGACACTATTTTTAACTTAGGGCTCAATAGGGTTAGCAGCATTGCATGTGTTTGGGGGTGTTCGAGATTTTGGCAACTGGGTTCTGGGGTCTACTCTTGGAGCACTTGTCGAGAAATGTCTAATTTTGATTGCAAGTGGTTTGAAGAAAATCGATGGTGGGAGAGGGAGGATTTGGGCCTACTTTACTTTCAAAGTATGTTTTGTCACCATTTTCCACTAGGCCTCAGACAGGTAGCAGTATTGCACGTTTTTTGGGGTCTGATTGGGGGTATTCTACATTTTAGCGTCTGGGTTTAATGGTCGGGGAGCACTGCTGGGAAGGTCTAATTTTGTTCCAAAACCGTAGTTTACAGTACACCTAGCTTGAGGGGAAAGATCCGCAAAATTCGCCCATAGTTATTTATCCTTCAAAAGGAAACTCAAAGTACGCCCTTTCAAAACTATTGTATTGTCGATTCTGTGACTTTTTGCACTACACAGCGTACGTACCTTATATTTTTTTCTCAGTGGTGTTTTAATATCACCTCCTGTTTTTCTATCAACATTTACAGGGCGGCTTTCACCCTGTGCAATGGAAAAAAGGATGAAGTCAGGCTTCACATTAGCGAGCCGCAATTCAGCATCCGCCAGGCAGGCAGTGGATAGGGTATCTTCTGGTCATCCAACATTGATAGACGGAGCGTCAGATGGAACGGAGGAGTACCGGAAATAAGAGGAATGGCTGGGTGCATGCAACTTCCCAAATTCAACAGGACAAGTACAACATACAGTAACAGCATCCATTCATTTCTACTTATCTTTTAAGTAATGTTATTGCTGTGAACTTCTATGAGTGTGACTCTGCATTTCTTTGCTCTCTGCTTCTAAATTTGCTATGTTTTTGCTATGTTTAACAGTAATTTAATGTTCTAAGTGTTTATTCTCTCTGAGGGCAGAGAGGCAAGTGAAATTGCGTAATGACTGCAGCCCTGTACTGTCAACTTGTTTCTTCGTAGTTCCTAGTAAGTTGCAGTAAGTAGTAGTGCTACTTTGCAGTAACCTAACCATCCATTTAGTAAACAACTTCTGGCATGCAGTAGTGCACTTCCTTTATGTCCCTTTAAAGGTTTATCAATATCTTCAAATACAAACAATTGTTTCTCTTCATTTGTTGTTTGACTGTCCATGCTGTGTTTTTTTTCCTCTCTACCAAACTTTCCCAAAAACCCCCATTCCCATCCAATTTTCAAACCCTAACCCTCTTCCCCTGGGCTGTGTGGTATTTCATTGTGGTGTGACTGACAACGACAATAAATTCCACACACTTGCTGGGGAGGATAAGGTCAAAGCAACCAAAATCATTACAATCAGAAGTTCATGTGCGCCATCGTGGATTGATAAGAACATCCTCCTCCTACACGACGTGAACAATCAAATGCTTAATGCTTACGTTACGTTGATGACGTGTCCTTTGCCTTAATTTTTTATAGCAGTCAAACTCCACGCAACTACTACTTATATTTACAATAATTTAGCACTGCTTAGGCTACAATTTAGGGCAGTGTTCTCTACCGTACTATCTAATGTACTGTTTCTAATGCTATGCTCAGGCCACTCAATGTTTCATTTCCTTTTTTTTCATATGGTGATACTGCCAGTGTGTACCACTACTGCTACCAGCACAACAATGATATTGCATCCGTCGAGGATTCAAGTCAACAACCAACCTTAATCACCATTTGCAATGCAGGCAGCCCTGGGGCTACCCCGATTCTCAAACACAAATCACATGTAAGATAAGCATATTGGAGAGGTAGTAGAATAATGGGCTAGGACTAAGTTGGGAGGAGAGCAGAGACTGACAGTACTACTAGTAAAGTACAGTAGTAGGGCTACTGAATTGACTAACTCGGTTACTTGCATTTTGATATATTTCAGGACTAGATGTTTCATTCATGCTGGTAAGTTTGAAGAAACCAAACGTCCAGTAACCACCACCAACCCCCACACAAAATAATATGAGCGTGTATACTGTGTTTTGGTATGAAAAATATAATCATTAAGAAATATAAATTATTGATGTTGTTGTCACAAAAATAAAATAAATTACCCCAACTCACCCCCCCTCACTAACCAAACCAATGGCCAAAAATCCAAAAGTCCCCTTTCCTAAAAACCCAATTCCCACCCCCCCCAACAGTCTTTAAAAAAGGGGCAAGGGACAGTCACCTCCTCCGGTGGCATAGTGAGGACAGCTGGTGCTGCACGTCCCGCAGCTCTTTGTGGAGGTCTCCGATCTGCTGCTGATGTTTTTCGCCCAACTGCTCCAGGTAGTCCACTCGCTTTCGGAGGCGGCGCAGACGTGCCATCCAGGCTCTGGGGGGGGGCAGCTGTTGTTTTTGTTGCTGTGCGGCGGCGGCGGGAGGCTGCCAGGCCACGGCTCCATTTGGCTGGAGGCTTCTGGTTGGTGGACCCGGGGGCAGTGGAGGAGGATGTACTGGTTGATGTGTCCTCATGCTCCCGAGCCCACAACCGCCGATACTAGGCACAAATAGCCTCCAGTTTACGGGCCCTGGCCCGGACAGCCATCTCCTTGCGGGTGAGCTTTTTTGGAGTAGCATCTATGAAGAAAGAAAGAAAAATGCTGTAGCCAATAGTCTTTAACATAAAGTCAAAATAATTCAACGGAAAGCTGACACTCAGTAACACCAGCAAGTAGCAAACACAGTATAACATTTTGGCATATACCTTTCCGCCGTCTTTGTAAGCCTGTGACATTACTGGGAGTTTCAGGAATTCCACTAGCAGCACTATGGTTGGACTCACTACTACATACATAGTCAGTGAGTACTAAAAAAAGGCCTTTTTTACTTTTTGTCTTTTGTGTTGCGAAAGAAATTACTGGTACGTGAACTTGTGGTAGCCGCCATAATGGCAGCTCACTCAGCTTTCACCCAAGAAATACAGACATAGGCCATGATGATGCAGACTCGCAGTACTTTAAGCAGTACATGCAGGTGGGGATAGGAATGTCTTACTTTTTTATAGGGGTGGCACTGCCACCTGCCATACTTCAACCACTCAGCGTCTGCTCTACTACATCTACATCTACTACTGCTATCGATGAGGATAAAGAAGATAACATCCAGGCTTCCAAAGTACGTCTATGATTCTTCTTAATGTCTCAAATGTCCCAAAATTTCTTTTTGTCAACAACCAACTAACACCCGTTTCATTATATTTTGGAAACCGCCATCTTCTTATCTTGAATTGCATTCAACAAAACCATTCTTTACAGTCATAAATATTAAGACTCGCTCATCCTTCGTTTCTCCCTTCTTTAACTTTTCGTTCTTCACATCCCTAAACTACATCTGATATGACTTGGCTTCACAATAAAAATTTGCCAGCTTAGTGGAAGTGAACAAGAGGGGACCATTGGTTACCCGAGAAGTACCACAACTAATGCTATTACAAGTCAAGGTTGCCTGTCTTCTCCATGATAGCCCAAAAAGTAGTGCTAAATTAGTAACTGTTCTTAACAGTACAGTCTACTTATACTAGTGTACTGTGTACTACTGTACAGTACATCATACACTCCTTTGCGAGCCTACTCAAATACATTTCAATGAGTAAGGAGTATAATAACTTACCACCGTCCGCCGCCGCTGAGTCTTCCCCCCCAGCTCCTCCTGTTTGCGCTGCCGCATCCAGAGTGGACCCCTCCGCACTGCTGGCCCCGGCACTGGTGGTCATCTGTGCCGCAGCAGATGTTGTGACTTCTAGGAAAAACATGTCATATTTTCATATGCCATACACAACGCCCTATTTTGTCTCGTAATGGAAGAAAATGTTACATAACACATTTTTTATTACTGGGATTGAAAAAAAGTAACGGTTTGGGGGAGGAAGTGTTAACCTTTTATATGCTTATTGCATTAAATGCTACACTTCTTCTTATGACAACTGATGAATGCTTGCTTAACGTGCACCATTTTTCTCATTACAGAAAGAAGATTCCATTGCCCTTCTGCCAGACGATTCACCAACTACTAGTAAGTCATCACCAGCAGTACTTTAAGTACTTTAAAGAAGGTGGGGGCTCCCGCACAGTTATTCTAATAATTTCATGTGTCTGTTAACTATTATAAAGTTTGAGTCATAGTAATTTCATTAATGGGAATGTTGTTTAAACTTTAACGTCATCTTCATCCATCACCATTGCTCACTCCGAATACTACGCTATTAAAAATAAAGAAATAATGTTTTCATTTCTTAATTGAAAATAACACTTTAAAACTAACAAACACTGTGTGGTTTTTGTTCACGAGTGAGTGAGCGGAAGGGTTGAACTACTGCACTTGGCAGTCATGTTTCAGTGACTCAGATAGGCCGGGACTCGGCTGTAGTCTTCTTCTGTTCTTCTAGGTCGTAAAATCATTGGTCAGACACACTAGATAGTCGGTCAGGGGATTGGGGGTTCAACTTATGTTCGGACTGAGCTATGTCGAAAGTCGAACTGCACCTATCATCAACAATGTCCTATTTCTCTTGTCCATACTTCTTTGTGTGCAGAATAGTCCCTGAAACACTAGCTGTATGGGATGTGCTCCTCTCAAATCAAAAAGGCAACTGCTCCCTTTTAATTGGTGTAAACAATGACATTTTGTTGTTGGAAATTGTCAAAGCACTTACATTAAGAAGACTGGAATAGACAGCAAGGGCAACCCAGAGGACTGCACTCAGTGCCTAGAGCTATTGCTGGATTAGAGTTTTGTTTCACACCGTTTGCCGACTGGGCAAGCTTAGCTACCTACACAGACCGACTCATAATCGTAAATAGTAGTGGCACAGAGAGTGATGGTAGAGGCAGGATAAGAATGTAGAAAGTAGTCTAGATTAGAAGAAGATCAAAGACTATTTTGTAAAACATAGAATTATTAGGAAACAGTTTGTAATGAATAGGAGCTGTAAAAGTTAGGGAAGTATAAGTATTAATATAACAATAGAACAACTTACTGGGGCCAGCAGAAGAGCCTGCAAGGGACTGATCCTGTCCACCTTCTTCCACCGGAGTCTCAGTCGCCGCTGGCGCCTTGCCCCTGGGAGGTTCTGGTGAACATGAAATAAAGAAACACAACATGGATGATTGTTTTTTGGGAAATATTTGATTTCTTTGAAAACAATCTAAAATAATGTTGGGGAAACAAATTAACAACAATTGCATCTGATCTGGTAAACTAGGAGGATAGTAGTACAGTATTGCAGGATTCGCAGACCGTGTAATAGGAAAGTTATGTAATTCACTAACTACACCAACAACAAAAAGGTTCTACTACGACTGCCATCACTCAGCCGCACGAGACGTCGCGTGGCAGACACAGTCAATCATCATGATTGCAGACCACTAACAAATGTCCTATAACAAGTAATAAATAATATACTCAACGTATCAATCCACCACTATCTCTTCAAAGTGGCAGCAGCAGGAGTACAAAGAAGGACTAGACTTGAGTCGAATGTCTCTACCAATACGCAGTAATGCTCTCAAATGAGTAAAAAGTTGCAACGCCAATAACCAGGCGAGCACCTGCAATGACAGAAGCTATTTAAAGATTAATTTACCTGCAATGTAATCGAATCAGCTGCATTCGTACTCTTCAGACTCTTCAGAAAAAAATAGATTAGCAATATAACAGAGCAAAAAAAAAAAGTAGTTATTAAATAGCTACTTACCAAGGCCAGGGATCTCCAATCCTAGCAGGTTGAGCATGTCATGCTCCCGGTCCAGGATGTCAGTCCACCGGTGCTTCGCTTGCTGGTAGGTGCGCCGGACCCCCGACTCCTTCCACATGCCCCGGCACACCTTCTCCCAAAGCTGGCGATGCTCCCGGAGGCCGTAACCGGAAGCAATCCGCCCACCTGCTGCCACGGTCTTAGGGAGGTGGACCATTAAGGCGGCCACCTCCACCCAGATCTCCCTGGCCTGGACTTGCTCCCCCCTCAAATGCCCGCAAGGGAGCCGGGTACGGGGTGCAGGTCCCTTCCCCTTGCCCTTGTCGGCTCCCTTTGCCATGGTCCTGAGCACAAGAAAAAGGAAAGAAGAATAGGTGTGAAAAAAAATAAGAAAGAGCGCGAAAGAAATAAAGTAGGTAATAAAGTAACAAAAAGTAAAAACACAAAATTTAGATGTAGAAAATTGTAGAGATAGATAATAAGCAAAATAAAGTTGAGAAAAACATAGGATTACAAAGATGTAAGATGGATAGAAAGGTAGCATGAGCAAAAACCATAGCAATGAATGAAAAACAAGATGGCCGCGCCCATAGAGGACCGCGTGGGTAAGTTTGCGCAATATTTTCCCCGCGAGCACGCAAAAACACAGGCGAACTCGTAATAGCGCGCTGCACACAACGCGAGATTGCCAATAGCGCCCAGAACCAGAAATACGCAACGCGCACAAGATTGCCGCGCCCATGTACGACCGCATTGGTAACTTCGTGGCCGGTGCGCTGCAAGCGGCTTGCGAAGACGCAAAAAACCCTGCGAACACGCAAAAAAAACCAATCCGCTAATTTGCACTAATTCGCGGATTGCGAGTTCGATTTAGCGCGAATTCGCGCCCCGCGAATCTCTCAAAAATGCAGAAAAACAAATTTTGAAAAACTGAAAGCACTTAGCAGGTGCAAAAGTTCAAGCTAATTTGTAACCATTCCCTGTAGTGCTTCCTGAGGGGCCCCTCCAAAGTTCAGTTGCCTACTTGCAACTATTCTCTGACCCTGCTCTGACCCTCAAAGCAGGGTCAGAGAATAGTTGGCACAATGCTCCTGTAAATTTTTTTTAACTGCAACAGGAAGCACTTACAGCTAAAGAAGCAGGTGCCAGACTTGAAGCTCAAATTCAGTGACACATTAACCAGCCCCAAATTAATTCATCACAGTTGAGGCTGGGCAGGTGTGCTTTCCCCCCATAATCTACAGTGGTGAACCAGAGGGTGCTGTGATGAACCTGAGGGTGGCAGTGCTGAACCTGAGGTTGGCAGTGCTGAACCTGAGGGTGGCAGGGATGAACCAGAGGGTGGCAGGGATGAACCAGAGGGTGGCAGTGGTGAACCAGATGGTGCTGTGATGAACCAGAGGGTGGCAGTGCTGAACCAGAGGGTGGCAGTGATGAACCAGAGGGTGGCAGTGATGAACCAGAGGGTGGCAGTGATGAACCAGAGGGGGACAGTGATGATCCAGAGGGTGGCAGTGGCAAACCAGAGGGTGGCAGTGATGACTCAGAGGGTGGCAGTGATGATCCAGAGGGTGGCAGTGGCGAACCAGAGGGTGGCAGTAATGAACCAGAGGGTGGCAGTGATGAACCAGAGGGTGGCAGTGGTGAACCAGAGGGTGATGAACCAGAGGATAGCAGTGATGAACCAGAGGGTGGCAGTCGAACCAGAGAGTGGCAGTGGTGAACCAGAGGGTGCTGTGATGAACCAGAGGGTGGCAGTGGTGAAGCAGAGGGTAGTAGTGGTGAACCAGAGGGTGACAGTGGTGAACCAGAGAGTGATAGTGGTGAACCAGAGAGTGGCAGTGGTGAACCAGAGGGTGCTGTGATGAACCAGAGGGTGGTGGTGGTGAACGAGAGGGTGATAGTGATGAACCAGAGGGTGGCTGTGATGAACCGGAGGGTGGCCGCGATGAACTACAGGGTTGCAAACAGGCTGGACACATAGAAACAACATGATCGCGACCGTTGCAACCACACAAGTAAGTTCGCGTTCCCAAACTTGTAAAAAACCCTCGCGAACTGGCAAAAACCCTTGCGAACACGCAAAAAACCCAAATTTGCACAAATTCGCGGATTTTGCGAATTACGAGTTCGCTTTCGCGCGAATTCACTGAACGCGAATTTGCAAATTTCGCCCATACTTAATTAGCCTGTGACACAATCCCCCTGACGCTGTAGTCCGCACTCCAGCCAGCCCAGCAGTGTGTCAAAATGGCCGCCCAGGATCCTCCATTATATAGCCTGGGCCCAGGTCTCTAGAGTGGACTGGAAGGTTCTGAAACCTCCTAATGCTATCCTATGGGCTAGAGCTCTGAGGTAATTTCTGGCAGGCGACCATTTTATGAAGCTCACCCATCCCACCATTTTAGAAAGGCGCACCTGCGCCTCAGCATTGATTGGCAGTGGTGAGGCGCCCGGAGACCTAAGGCCACACGAAAAATTGGTGGGAAGAAAAAAAAAGGTGAGACCGAAAGGAGAGAAAAAATAGGGGGGGACCACCCACAATCTGACAGGTCTAACAATCCCTTGGGAGTTCTGGTCACCAAGGCAGAAAAACCTAGAGAGACCGTCAGCTTTGGCGTGGTCCACTCCAGGCCGGTGTTCCACCCTATCAATCAATCAATCAATCAAAGACCTTTATAGAGCGCACTACTTACCCGTAGGGTCTCAAGGGTCTCACCCTAAAGTCCATTCCCTGTAGGGACCACCTTAGCAACTTGGTATTCTCGCCCCTCATTTGCATAAGCCACCGGAGGGGCCGGTGGTCGGTCTGAACAAGGAAGTGCGAACCAAACAGGTATGGCCGCAACTTCTTAAGGGCCCAAACCACCGTAGAGGCTTCCTGCTCTATCGAACTCCACCGCTGTTCCCGGGGGAGTTACTTCCTGGATAGGAAAACCACTGGCTGGTCCAGACCTTCTTTGTTGAGTTGCGATAGCACTGCCCCAATGCCATGTTCTGACATGTCTGTTTGGACTATGAATTCTTTGGAAAAGTCTGGGGCCATGAGCACACGAGCCGGGCACATGGCTTGCTTTAAGGTGTCAAAGGCTCGTTGGTACACCTCTGTCCAGACTACCTGTCGAGGGTGTTTCTTGGATGTAAGCTCAGTCAAGGGAGCCACAATGGTACCATATCCCTTGACAAAGCGGTGGTAGTAGCAGGTGAGGCCCAGAAACGCTCGGACCTCAGTCTGTGGCTTGGGGGGTTCCCAGGCCATGATGGTTCAATCTTGGCCTGGGGGGGGCTGCACCCTACCCGACCCACCAAGTGGCCTAGCTACACTACCGACCCCTGCCCGATCTGGCACGTGCTGGTCTTGATCGTCAGGCCTGCCTGCTGCAGGGCCTGAAGTACTTCCCGAAGGTGACTCAAATGGTCCTCCCAGCTGCTGCTGAAGACAGCAATGTCATCAAGGTAGGCAGCAGAAAAGGCCTCAAAACCGGAGAGGACCTGGTTCACCAGCCGCTGGAAAGTGGCGGGCGTTCTTGAGCCCAAAGGGCATCACTCTGAACTGGTAGTGGCCCTCAGAGGTGGAAACGGCAGGCCTCTCCTTCGCCCCATCTGTCAGAGAGATCTCTCAGTACCCTGACATGAGGTCGAAGGTACTCAAGTATTGGGCAGCTCCCAGCCGGTAAATGAGCTCATCCGCCCTTGGGATGGGATGAGCGTCAGTCTTTGTCACTGAGTTCAGCCCCCTGTAATCCACACAGAACCTGAGTTCTGGTGTGGTGCCCCGGGCGGGCAGCTTTTGGTACCAGTACCACCGGACTGGACCAGGGGCTGTCGGAAGGTTCAATCACTCCCAAGTCCAGCATCTTGGTGACCTCACTGTGGATGATAGCCTTCACCTTATCTGATAGCCGGTAGGACTTGGACTTCACAGATGGGCTGTCCCATGTGTCCCCATCGTGGGGACACTTGGCGGCAGTGCCTCTGCTGCTCGGAAGTCAGGGATGGTGAGAGGACCACTCCTTCCTCTGAACCATCCTTCTCCTGGGAAGCAAAGAGGTCAGGGAGAGGCTCGCTTTCCTCTTCCTCTGCCCCATCAGTCACCATCATCAAAGTGACTTCGGACCTCTCATTTTGGAGCTTGAGGCAGTTGACATGGAGCCTCCGGTGGAGCTGCCTGGGGGGTCTTAAGGTCCACCAAATAAGTGACCTTGCCCTTCTTCTCAACCACTTCAAAGGGGCTGTCCAGCGATCCTGGAGGGCACTAAGCTCTCCAGGCTCCATAACCCACACCTTCTGTCCAGGCTCCATCTCCACGGGGTGAGTGTTTTGGTCATACCACTCTTTCATGAACGCCTGGCTGGCTTCTAGGTTGTCAGAAGCTTCCTTCAACAACTTAGCCATTTGGCTATGGAAGGCCAGCATGTAGCTCACCACATCCTGGGGATGCCTCCTGGGAGTCTTTTCCCATTCGTCTTTCACCAGGCTGAGAGGTCCTCTAACAGGGTGCCCATACAGAAGCTCGAAGAAGCTCAAGCCCCACCCTTCTGCGGCACTTCCCTGCAGGAGAACAACAAGCAGGGTAGGAGGATGTCCTGTTTTCTCCGCAAGCTCTGAGGCAGACTTCTGATCATGCCCTTCAAGGTTTTGTTAAACCTTTCTACCAGACCATTGGTCTGGGGTGGTAAGGGGTAGAGAACTCCACACTCCTTCCACATAGCCTGCATGTATGCCGACATGAAGTTTTCGCCCCTGTCGGACACACCTTTTTTGGGGAAACCCACTCGGGTAAAAATCCCTATCAGGGCCCGGGCCACCGCAGGTGCAATGATGGTCCTCAGAGGAATAGCCTCTGGGTACCGGGTGGCATAATCCACCAGAATCAGGATAAACCTGTGACCGGCAGAAGTTGGTGGATCCAAAGGCCCAACAATATTGATGCCCACCCTTTCAAAGGGGGTGCTAATGATGGGTAGTGGTTCCAGGGGAGCCTTCAGCTTAACCCCTGTTTCCCCACTGGCTTGACAGGAAACACACGTCATACAAAAAGTGTCGGACGCGACCCTCATCTGAGGCCAATAACAGTGTGGAACAAGCAGGGCAAAGATCTTGTCCTGGCCCAGGTGTCCTGCAAAAGGAATTTCAAGGGCCAACTCCACAAGAAAGGCTTGGTAACGCTGGGGGACTACCAAGGCCCGGGACGAACCGTGCACCGGAGCCTTGGGCTCACTGTAGAGGAGGCCATCCTCCCAGTAGATATGAAAGTTCCCTGAAGCATTACCTGTTGCCTGGGCTTCGGCCTGTCACCTCAGGCCGTCAAAGGGTAGGGCACTCCTTCTGCGCCCGACAAAACTCCTCCCTGGTAGGTCCTCCCTCCACCCACCACTTCGCAGGGGTAGGTAAGTCCTCCAGGGAGACAACATCCCCCTCCGTGGACTCCGGGACCACCACCTCGGGTGCCCCATCCATCTCACGGGGTGTGGATGCTGGGGCAGGTGTCCCCCTATCCCCGGATCTTCCCCTTGTGGCAGCTGGCTGGGCCTTTGTTTCAGGATCCAGCCCTTGTGAACTCCGCCTCTGAGCAGTCACGGACCTCATGTTCGCACAGGTTCAGTCAGGTGATCCCAACATTTCCATATGTGCCTTGAACTCTACCTCTTTCCAGGCATTGCGCTCAAGGTCGTTCCCCAACAGACAGTCGACTGGCATGGCAGGGCTCACCGCAACTCGTAGAAGGCCCACAACCCCTCCCCACTCAAAGGAAACCTCAGCTACAGGATAGTAACCTTCTCTGTTGTCAGCCATCACAACTGGGTGGAGTACCTTGGAAACCACCTGCTCTGGGGACACCAGCTGTCTTCTTACCATAGTCATACTGGCACCTGTATCCTTCAGAGCCTCCTCTCTCTGGCCGTTGATGGTGACCATACTTGGTGGTATTCGGGAGCACATGGGTCTGAGGAACCATCTCGCTGTCACCCAGGGACGCTAGGGTCAGCCCTGCCCACTCACCCCCCTTGTCTAGGGGCAGCTCCTCCCCAAGCACTACACTTCCCACCCCGGGGGTTTTCCTCCAGTGGGAGGATGTGCTCTCTTTTGACACTTGGGATCTCCTTTATAGTGTCCAACTTCGCCGCACTCATAGCAACGGACAATTCTGGGCTGCTGACTATGGTCAGGATTAGAGGGTTTTTGGTGGCCAGATTTGGATGTGGAACCTGACTCCTTCCCATGTGAGGTATTTTTGGGACCTTTGTAGTACTCCTTCTTTTTATCTCCCCCTCTTTCTTCTGGGAAGAACCCTGACCAGCCTTTTGGGATTCATCCCCTGATTCCTTAGAAAACACTCTGGTACTAGCCCAGGTGTCCGCCTCCTCTGCAAGCTTCCTAGGTCTAGTAAGCTTGCAGTCCACCAGGTGTTGGCGCAGCTCCGGAAAAACATTTCTGGAAGAGGTGCTCCATTAGGAAAAGATTGTACAGCCCCTCGTATCAGTAACCTCACTGCCCCGCACCCAGCCCTCTAATGCCTTACCAGCGTAGTCCAAGAAATCCACCCAGTTTTGCGTGGGAAGGTTGTGGCTGTTCCAGAATTTCTACTGGTATTTTTCAGGGGTCAGCCCAAACTTCCTGACTAAGGCAATCTTCATTATGGGGTAATTGGTCTGTTCCTCATGTTCTAGAGCCAGAAGGGCATCCCTCCCCACTGGGGTCATGTACTTATTCAGGCCACCGCCCAATGACTTTCAGGGACCCAATGGGCTCTCAATGAGACCTCATAGGCAGCCAACCACTTGCCAATGTCGTCCCCTACGCTAAAACTGGCTTCTACATGTTTGGGCAGGTAGATTCTGGGCTCCCTGGTAACTTCCTTAGGTTTGCTGCCACCAGTGGGATGGCTGGGGATCCCTATCTGCAGGACTTTAAGATCCAGTTCCCTTAAAGTAAGCTCATGGATAAACCTCCTCTCCTCCCGCTCCGTCTCCAAACGTGCTGGCTCTAATTTTCGCTGTCTCTTCTCCCTCATGTCCGCTAAATCTACTGAGGACAGGTTCCTTCCGGAAACACTACTGCCTGCCCTAGAAAGTGTCCCAGGCCCTTCTAGCAGGTCGGCTCCTTCAGTTCGGAACAGTGGGTCTAATTCTTTGGTGTTGTTAGGCTCCATTCCGCCCTCGTTCCTTCCCCCATCCGGGTGGGCTGCTACCCATGCTCTCAAGCTGGTTTGAAGTTCCGTCTTCTTTGCGCCACGTTTAAAGAACACCCCTTTTTCCTGTCAAAATTCTCTAAGCTGCGCCACTGAGTAAGTTTCCATCTCAGCCAGCTCAAACTCCATCTTGCTAGATGGGCCCTCAGACATTTGCATGGAATTGATGGGACACTTGATAAAAAGGCGTTCATTAGGAGCTATCTACAACCACCACTTCAGAGAGAATTTTGGAAAAACCAAAAATGCCAATTGAAGAGACTAACTCCAGGAAAACAAATTTGCCAGTCAGAGAAAGAACAAAAATGAGGTGTAAGGTGCGTGGTGCACACTAAGTTGCTGTAGGGTGTACGCAAGCACAAATCCAATCCCACCGCTGAGCACCAAATGTTAGAACCGGGCCCACCGGCCCACCTAGGGTAGCATGGCACAGTGTGGGAAGGCTAAATCCAGAAGGCAATTGCGACGTACTTGCGTAGCACACACTACAACACCCCAGCGCAAACCCACCAAAAATGACACCACACCGTCTTAGTTAAATAGAAAATAGAGAGGCTTTATCCTTTTGCATTAAAAAGCGGGTGAAGTTTCCAATTGTTAATAAATTATGACTTTGGGCATTCCATTTTTGGATTAACTGCATTAATTAAACAGTACATTGCATTGCATTACCTCACAGTAGTCAAAGAACTAGGGGCCCGATGTAGGTGGCAAATACCGGTCGGAAACGGCCGAATTCGGCCGTTTCCGACCGGTATTTGGCATCTTGAGATGTAGGGGGCCAGATTTTACAGATTCTGTAAATGTACCGAATCGGTAAATTTACAGAATCTGTAAAATACCGAATCGGTATTTTTACCGATTCGGTAATTCCCAGATGTAGGTGGGACTCTTCTGAGTCCCAAAGGCCCTACAAATTCGGTATTTTACCACCCAATCCAATTGGGTGTTAAAATACCGAATTCAGGTGTGCATGCACATGTGTGCATGCACACCTAGCCATGTGACAGACAGACATGCCCTTAGGGCATGTCTGTGTGCCACATGGCGCACATGCCTATTTTTGGGGTGCCAGAGGGTGTCAAAGTGACACCCCCTGCACCCTTGCAAAATTCGGTATTTACCGATTCTGTAATTACAGAATCGGTATTGCCCATTGATTCCTATGGGCTTTAAGGCCCATAGGAATCAATGGCCAATACCGATTCGGTATTTACAGATTCGGTAAATACCGAATCTTAACGATTCGGTATTTACAGAATCTGTAATACCTACATCTCCCCCCTTCATATTTACCGACTCTTAAATACCGAATCGGTAAAATTCGGTATTTAAGAGTCGGTAAATATGAATTACCTACATCTGGCCCTAGGTATTTAAATACATTTAACTAGGCAATCAGCAGGTAATTATATTACGCATAAATCAACAGATACATGCAGCAGTTAAAACCAAGCAGGTAAGTACATTAAATAATAAATTAGCAGGTATATGCATCAGTTTAAATCAAGCAGGTAAATACATTAAGTTTTTAATTAGCGGGTATTTGCATCACTTTAAATCAAGCAGGTAAATACATTAAGGTCAGAACATAAGTGGTTCTATATTCTAGTTGCGCTGTCTTCTCCCAGCTCCTGCCCAAGAAAGTGCTTACAGATGCTTAACTTCAGGGGGGGTTTGGTACCCACTCTCTTTATATGAGCCAGGCACGCTATCACGATGGAGAGAGGATCAACTTAGGGACTCAGTTCCTGGCAGCCCCATCCATTGCAGTTCCCCCTGTCCCTGAATGACTCCGCTTCTTCAACCCCACCCCCAGTTAGGCCTTTCTCCGATACCTCCGTGCCCGTAGGCGCTTCTGTTACTCTCCATGGGCGAGTCTGCAGGGCCGATTTTCTCCTGTTCACCCGCTCAGGCCTTACACCACTTCGCCTGAGGTGGGGGCAGGGGCCGCAGCGAAGCTGCAACGCAACCACCACGGAGACCCCACCGCATGTGGGCCTCCTCTTGCTTTCTCTCCTGCCCTCCGGAGAGACTGGAGGGCAGTGTGCTTGGCTTCCAGAAGGGCCAAGGTGCCTTCCCCTCTTCTGAGTAAGCTCCGGCTCGGGCAGGGAGGTGACGCGCTAGGCGGGAGTCCGGTTACTAAGCGAGCCCGCCCAGCGTCTTTCTCAGAGCTTCGCGTCGTTCCTTTTTTTTCCACACGGCTTGGTCCCTCACAGCACCCAGGCCAGCAGCGGTGAAATATTGGCAGCCTCAGCACTTCAGCGCTTCGGTGAGGGAGGGGGGGTCTGATCAGTGTAGCGCTGGCTGAAAGGTGTACCGACCAGACACCAGGTGGGCGGCAGACACGCAGGCAATGACAGAGCACCTATGACAAGGGCCAGACAGGAGGCAAGGGCAAAGGTTGGGTGCCAGCCTCACTTCAGGGGTCGTAGGAAGGGTCCCCTGCACAGCGTTCACCCTCTCAGGTTCCCGGGGCTGGGTCAAGGTCACTCTCACCAGCAGTCCAAATGGAGCAGTCCTCTTAATGCGTGGACATACTGGGGCGTTGTTCTCTCTGATCTTCTCTCAGACAGGGCCAGATCAACAGGTAGGAGGGCAGCACCCTCAGACCAACCTGCAGCCCCCAGGAGCAGTCAAATTAGCCTGTGACACAATCCCCCTGACGCTGTAGTCCGCACTCCAGCCAGCCCAGCAGTGTGACAAAATGGCCGCCCAGTATCCTCCCTTATATAGCCTGGGCCCAGGTCACTAGAGTGGAACGGAAGGTTCTGGAACCCCCAAATGCTATCAAATGGGCTAGAGCTCTGAGGTAATTTCTGGCAGGCGACCATTTTATGAAGCTCACCCATCCCACCATTTTAGAAAGGCGCACCTGCGCCTCAGCACTGATTGGCAGTGGTGAGGCACCCGGAGACCTAAGGCCACACGTCAAATTGGTGGGAAGAAAAAATAAATGTGAGACAGAAAAGAGAGAAGAAATAGGGGGACACCACTCAAAAGCTGACAGGTCTAACACGCGTCCCCCCCCAGCTGAAAGTGGGGAGAGCTACCCAATCCCTTGTGAGTTTTCGTCACTAAGGCGGAAAAACCTCGAGAGACCGTCAGCATTGGCGTGGTCCACTCTAGGCCGGTGTTCCACCCTAAAATCCATTCCCTGTAGGGAGATGGACCACCTTAGCAACTTGGGATTCTCGCCCCTCATTTGCATAAGCCACCGGAGGGGCCGGTGGTCGGTCTGAACAAGAAAGTGTGAACCAAACAGGTATGACTGCAACTTCTTCAGGGCCCAAACCACCGCAGAGGCTTCCCGCTCTATCGCACTCCACCGCTGTTCCCGGGGGAGTAGCCTACTGGATAGGAAAACCACTGGCTGTTCCAGACCTTCTTCGTTGAGTTGCGATAGCACTGCCCCAATGCCATGTTCAAACACGTCTGTTTGGACTATGAATTCTTTGGAAAAGTCTGGGGCCCTGAGCACAGCAGCCATGCACATGGCTTGCTTTAAGGTGTCAAAGGCTCGTTGGCACGCCTCGGTCCAGACTACCTGTCGAGGGTGTTTCTTGGATGTAAGCTCAGTCAAGGGAGCCACAATGGTACCATATCCGTTGACAAAGCGGCGGTAGTAGCAGGTGAGGCCCAGAAAAGCTCGAACCTCAGTCTGTGTCTTGGGGGGTTCCCAGGCCATGATGGTTTCAATCTTGGCCTGGAGGGGCTGCACCCTACTCCAACCCACCAAGTGGCCTAGGTACACTACTGACCCCTGCCCGATCTGGCACTTGCTGGCCTTGATCGTCAGGCCTGCCTGCTGCAGGGCCTGAAGTACTTACCGAAGGTGACACAAATGGTCCTCCCAGCTGCTGCTGAAGACAGCAATATCATCAAGGTAGGCAGACGAAAAGGCCTCCAAACCGGAGAGGACCTGGTTCACCAGCCGCTGGAAAGTAGCAGGGGCGTTCTTTTTTTTAAAATTTTGTTTTTTATTGCACAAATTCAGATGACACAGCTTCAGGCCTACAACCTCTCGGGCCGGCCGCATCACAAGCATATCAGGCATTGCTAGTTCTTATGAGACACAGTCCGTCGGCCGACAACCCGGGATCCGGCGGCTTCATCAAATGAAGGATGATCAATAGTCAACAGTGACATCCAGCGTTGTCGGTATCGTTTTCCATGTGCATTTTCTAGCTTTTCACCCTCTGTAGTTCCCATAACTCCCCCGATGGTCATCATATCAGTCTAGCAACAATTACTGTAGGCTTGTGTCAAAACATCCCATTGTCAAATCCTTAGTGCAATCAACATCCCGCCCCCCACCCCTTGCCTCAGAAAGACCTCCTGTGCTACTCCGATGTGTCCTATTGTGTGGTAGCCTAAGCTGTCACCTGATCATGTTCGCGTGCTCACTTATAGTTCCTATGGATCGTACCCCTTCCTCGTTTAGCCTATCGACCCGTCTTGCCTTAAATGGAGTCTCAGCCTAGCCGAGTGTGTAGTATATTCCCGCGAATTCATCCCTCATTCTGTTCGTGTCCCCCCACTATTCTCCCCCCCCTAGTGGCACTCCCAGTTCCACTCCCACCCCTCCCGCCTATCTCCGGAGCACAGTATGGTGTCGACTTAGACCCTCGTTTCCTATCCCTGGGAATCATTATCTTTAGTGCTTTCATTCTCATTTTGCTGTCCCTGCAAGTAAGTTTGGTATAGGGCCCAGAAGTTTTTTGGGCGGTTTTTTGGGGGTAGTAGTTTGCTGTACGTCTCCGTCTGTGTGCTGCAATACAGCATGTCCCGTGCCCATCTAGTCTTAGTTGGTAAAGGACCTCTCATCCAACACTGGGCCACTACTCTCCTGACCATTAGCATCCCCATGTCCGTGAGTCGGCGTATCGCAACCGGGAGCCCCCTGGAGTTGCCAATGAGTGCTACGCCCGGGTCCATGTCCAATTCTACCTCTAGTATTTTGCTCATTTCCACGAACACTGCACGCCAGTATGCCTGTATGCCCCGGCAGACCCACGCTAAGTGCAGGAAGTCAGCGTCCGCCGCATGGCAGCGTTCGCAGTTCGTCTCTGGACGCAGACCATATCTGTGGAGCCTCACCGGGGTGTAGTACACCCTTTGTAGGAACTTGTAGTGTATGAGCCGGTGCTTGCCATTAAGAGAGATACGCTTCGTGTACTTGCAAAAATAGAGCCACGTCGCATCGTCCAGCGTGATCTCTAGGTCTCTTTGCCAGTCTAGCCGTGGCTTCATGAGTTGGTCCTCGCCATGTGACCTGGCTATACTATAAATGTTTGTTAGGAGCTTCTTGGGCTCCTTGCGTTTAATTACGTATGACAATTCAGGGACATCTGGGGGCTCCGCCATGTCTGGGCCCAGTTGCTCCATGAGGGCACTCCGGGTTCTATGAAAGTGGAAGCGTTGGAGCAGCGGGGGTTCTCTTACATCTCCTTGTACCTGTTCCCAGGTTTTGGCTACGCCATAGTGGAATAGGTCGCCCGCTTTACTTAATCCCAGTTTTGCTAGCTCCTTTGTGACCGCTCTTTCAGTCATGGGCGGGAGCCAGAGCATCCATTCCATCGGCCTCTCCGGCGAGTATAGTGTCGCCCCTCCTTGGCGAAAAAGGAGAGAATGCCAAGCGTGATTGGTGGAGGAGATGGAATCCAATATTCCCGTTCGACGATCCTTTGGTTTGCAGACCGTTGCCGGGAGTGGCAGTGGGTGCGCGAATAGGCGCTCCATTCGGACATGCGGGATCTGTCCGTCGCCATGGATCCAGGTGTGGAGGTGGGATGCCTGGGCCGCCCTGTAGTACAGTTCGAGGTCCGGAGCTGCTAAGCCCCCCATGTTGTACGGCATTTTGAGCGTTTCCCATTTGACTCTCGGCTGTTTCCCCGCCCATGCCAGATTTATCTTGAGGCTCGTCAGGCGTTGAAAGAAGGCCCTGGAGAGCACTATTGGCAGAGCGTTAAAAAGGAACAAGAACCTCGGTAATACTACCATCTTCATAATGGCTATACAGCCCATTAATGTGAGAGGCAGTTTACTCCAGATCTCCACTTTGTTCTCTAGCCTACTGACCGCTCTCCCGTAGTTCTGGCTTATAAGCAAGTCCGGGTCTGTGTGGATCTGAATCCCCAGGTACCTAATCAGGTCTTCAGTCCACTGGATAGGGAACTCGGTCTCCACTTGTTTGGTAACCGGAGTCAGGGGCAGCACCACCGATTTCGCCCAATTAACCTTGAGTCCCGATAGCGCTCCAAAATGAACCACCTCTCTCAGTAGTGGGGGAAGTGTGGTAGCAGGGTCATGTGCATATAATAGCGTATCATCCGTGTACATGGACACAACTATTTTGTACGTGGGGAAGCGTATGCCTTTGGGACTGTGATATTCTCTTAGCGCACAGGCCAGAGGCTCTGCTGCCAGTGCGTATAGCAAAGGGGACAATGGGCATCCCTGACGGGTACCCCTGCCTATGTAAAGGGGGTGGGAGATCGCGTTGCCCACACGCACCCTTGCCGAAGGTCCGTCATAAATAGCGCCCACCATTTGTATGAAGGGTTCACCAAGTCCCATACGTCGCAGCACCTGTAGGAGGAAGGGCCATTCCACGGAGTCGAACGCCTTCTCCATATCTAGGAAAAGCGTGACCGCCGGTACATCCTGCTTGACATGTTGGATGGTACCCAACACTGTCCTGATATTGTACGTCAGATTTCTGGTTGGTATGAATCCTGCTTGTTCCGGGGCCACTAAGTCGTGGGCTAGTAATGCCAGCCTAGTTGCCAGGACTTTAGCATACAATTTGGTGTCTACGTTTAGCAACGATAGTGGGCGGTATGAACCGCAGTCGTCATGTGGCTTCCCTGGCTTTCGGATAGTAACAATCATAGCCTCCCTCATTGAGCTAGGCATGCTACCCTGGACACAGATGTCTTCCAGTAGTGTGTGAATGTGCGGCAGTAGTTGTTCTTGAAAGGTTTTTCTAAAATTCGACTGTGAGTCCGTCTATACCTGGAGCGCTGCCTGATCTCATTGTGGCCAGTGCCTCTCTGATTCCGTCTGTCTGTATAGGGCACATGAGGAATTCCCTTTTGGAGTTTGGGAGGAAGGGGAGCTTTATATGTTCTAGATAGTCTAGTATTTCCGCCGACATGTCGCCACTCTTGAAGGAGTAGAGCTCCGCATAGTAGTCTCTGAAGACCGCGGCAATTTTGGACTCATCCGTCACTCTCTCTCAGTCTGCGTTTCTCAGTTCTGAGATTAGCGCCTTTCCCCTTTGGCCCTTGATGATATTCGCCAAAACCAAGCCTGGCCGTTCCCCCTCACCGTATGTTTGGGCCGTAGCATATTTGCCCAGATGCTGGATCTCCCTTTCTGCTGCCTTGTGGTATTCCACCAGAAGGCGCTTAATCGCCCCCTCAACTGCTTCATCTGGTCTATTCCGTCTTTGTTCCTCGAGTGCTTGCAACTGTTGTTCAAGCTCAGCCAGTTTGGCCCTCATAGCCTTCAGTACACTAGAGTGCTTAGACATCACTATGCCTCGTATATATACTTTAAACGCTTCCCAGATCGTCTGGAAGTCCTCCACTGAGCCCATATTTTTCTCAAAGAACACGTCAACCGCTTCTGCTAGCTCCCCCCGGAAAATCGGGTCTAGAAGGGAGTAGGGCGGGAAACGCCATGTGAAAGGGGCGTACCTCTTCACAGGGATTTCTATGGCTATCAGTACGGGGGAGTGGTCTGAGAGTGTACGCAGGGAGCACCCTCCACTGCCTGACAGATCGATTGATCCCAGCAGTGGCAAACCAGTAGTCAATTCTCGTGTGAATTTCATGAAACGCCGAATAGTGTGTGAAGCCGTCCCTCCCAGCATTTCTGCTCCTCCATACATTGTCCATATCTAACATAATTAACTTTGCAGTAAGCGATTGTGCCGCTGCCGAGGGTCTGCGGGGGGGGCCCGATGACCTGTCTATGTCCGGGTTAAGCGCTAAATTAAAATCCCCACCCCATAGTACATGCGGGTTGCCGTGTCTGCTTATCTCACTAGCCAGTGTGTCAAAGAATTCAGGGGAATCGTAGTTGCGGCCATATGTATTAACAACTAGTAAATCCATACCCAGCCCCTTACAGGCCGCTATAACATACCTGCCCTCAGTGTCCACACCCAGCATCTGTATTTGGATGCTTGTTTTTGGGTTTACTCATGTGATAACTCCCCTGGCATGTGTGGTGAATCCAGCTGCTGCTATATGCCCTACTAGGCCTCTGGTGCTCAGCATTCTACTCGTAGGTGGTAAGTGCGTTTCCTGTAAAAGTGCTATATCAATATTATGGCGTTTGAGGTAGCTTAACACCTTTCTTAGCTTTCTGTAGTCGTTCAGCGCCCTGACATTCCATGTGAGGGCGTTTATCGAGGGGGGCCGTGCGTGCGTCTGTGCGCTTGTTACATCAGCCATGAGGGCGTGTCTTGAATGTTGGGCGCGAAATCAGGTGTGTGAAGGTTAACTGTGTCATGAACATGTAGTAGGCCATAGCTAGCACTTTGTGCCCTCTGAGGAAAGGTACATCGTGAACAAACATCTAAACAGTGACTTTCCCCTGTCCCATGAATCCCACTCCCCCTAGCATGGCAGACCGACCCCAACATGGCCAAGCATGATAGAAAAATCCCCCCTCCTCCCTTCCCCATGTCCCATTGAATCCCAAATATGGTTCAGATGTGCGAACAGCACGAGGGCAGAGGTTGCCGAGATCAGTGCAGGGTGCGTTTGCATAGTCCATCTCGGCATAGAATGCCTCTTGGCCCCGTCACTCCTACAGTGTGTTAGCTCTCGTGTGCCAAACTGCACGCCATCTCCCGCCGCCCAGGGAAAACCCAACAACATTCGGGTGCCCCCCCCCCCTTCCCCACCCTCCAACAGTCCAATGTAGTATGGCCGCTTGTAATCATAGGTCTCCAGTAGCCAACGAGGCCAACCAGATCAACATATGTATACAGTGGAGCCAACAATAGCGTAACTTGGAATATTCTCACCAAGGCTCCGTGAGGTCGCCGCCTCGTCGGTCTTGCAGGTAGTTGGCCCCATCCTCAGCTCAGCATGTCGAGGGGCCCCCATCCAGCCTAGTCCTGCCATTTGTCAATGGCTCACCCCCTCCGAAATGCAGGAGTAAGCGAAGAAGTAGCAGTAGCACTAGCATTCTACTCCTGATCTTCCAAGCCGCTGGCAAGGTCTAGATCTCCGTCCTGGCCCCTGGGACTGTTCCTTCGGTCCTTGGATCACGTTTTCAATGCTTTCTGCAGTTCCTTTGGGTCAGTGAAGAAATGAGAATGCCCCTGTCGATTGATTCGCAGCTTTGCAGGGTACAACATGGCGTAGTCCAACCCCAGATCGCGTATCTGTTGTTTGTATGGGGCAAAGTGTCGGCGTTCCTCCTGTACTCTCGCCGTGAAGTCCGGGTACAGTGAGATCGATGACCCCTCATACTGCAGTTTCCCTTTTTGTCAGGCCAGTCGCAGAGCAGTGTCCCTGTCCCTGTAATTCAGGAGTTTTGCAATAATTGGTCTCGGGGAGGCGCCCGGGCGCGGTCGTGGGCCCAGCGTGTGGTGCGCTCTTTCCACTATAAACATGGGTGAAAACACATCATCTCCTAGCAGCGTAATGAGCAGTTTTTCCACAAACAGTTCCATTTTTCCCACTTGCGTCGTTTCCGCAATGTCCGTAATTCGTATATTTGAGCGCCGAGAGCGAGCTTCTAAATCTTCCGATTTATCCTGTATGACCTGTAGAAGCTTCCCCATCTGTTTGCGGTCCTTGTCCAGATCCATTTGGGCCTCTTCCACCTCAGTTAGGCGTCTTTCGGACATGTCCAGTCTCTCCGCGTGTTTATCCACTCTCTCTGACATGTGGTCCATGCGATAAGTAAGAGCGCCTATTTTCGTGCCTATCGCAGTCATGCTGTCCTGAAGGCTCTTCTCTATGGTGACCAGGAGCCCCTTGATGTCCGCGTAAAACGAGCTCTCCCTTGGCCTTTGCACTGCTGCGTAGGCGAGGATTCCTGTGTTTCCGGAGGCCGCGCTCTGCGCTGTTCAAGCGCCAGCTTGGACTGCGTCTTATCTCCTCTGCCCATGTTGTTTCCTTCAGGATTCACCGAGTGGGGAGGTTCTCCGTGGGCTTTCCAGTAGTTGTGGCCGGCTCAGGTCTTGCACCGCGGGTCTCTCAATCGTCCAAATCCCAGGGGTTGCTCGCAAGTATGGCTGTCCCTGGTGCACGACACACCGCCGGGCACGTGCGTGTCTAGCACAGCACTGCTCTTGCTGTTCTCCCCAGCGCTGTGAAGGTCAAGAGCCGCCCAGTTGGGCTGTGTGAAGCTCGCTCTTCGTTCACCCTTTGGGTCTCCCGCCGCGTCTCTCCAGGAAGTCGGCGCCCGTGGTGCGGTATTTCACAGGTGTAATGGCGCCACACCGCTGCCGGTCGCCTCTCCCCAAGAATTGATACTGCGCTTCAGGGGCAAGCCATCGTCTGTATTCCCAACCACTCACGTCGGGGGGGGGGTGGGGTGGGGAGAATGTAGGGTCCACTGCTGTTTGTCGCTCCCAGTGCTCGGTTCAGTTGTGGGGTCCGAGTCCTCCGCGCCCTAGGCCGTTCCGTTGGCCGCACATTGGGTGACGTACTCCGGGGGGATCTCTAGGTGAGCGCCCGGCTCAGCGGCCTAGCCCGCCGCAGTGTCTGCCCAAGGTCGTTCTCCACCGCGGAGGCTCCGATTCTCCCCGCGTCTTCACAGCTGCAGTCAGGCTCCCCCGGGGGGTAGGGAGACAGCGTCGCCTTCCTCGGGCCAGCTAAATAAGGATTAATTCAGGATAGTTAGGAGTGACGGTGCGGAACTCTCACTTCAAGCGTCCGCCATCGTTGCCGGCAAGCTCCGCCCCCAGCAGGGGCGTTCTTAAGCCCAAATGGTATCACTTGGAACTGGTAGTGGCACTCAGAGGTGGAGAAGGCGGCCTCTCCTTCCCCCCATCTGTCAGAGAGATCTGCCAGTACCCCGACGTGAGGTCGAAGGTACTCAAGTATTGGGCAGCTCCCAGCTGGTCAATGAGCTCATCCGCCCTTGGGATTGGATGAGCGTCAGTCTTTGTCACTGAGTTCAGCCCCCTGTAATCCACACAGAACCTGAATTCTAGTGTGGTGCCTGGGCAGGCAGCTTTTGGTACCAGTACCACCGGACTGGACCAGGGGCTGTCGGAAGGTTCAATCACTCCCAAGTCCAGCCTCTTGGTGACCTCACTGTGGATGCTGGCCTTCACCTTATCTGATAGCCCGTAGGACTTGGACTTCACAGGTGGGCTGTCGTCTGTGTCCACATCGTGGGTACACAGATGGGTCCTCCCAAGGATAAGGTAGAACACCTAGGAGTACTGCTCCAAGACTTGGCAGCAGTGCCTCTGCTGCTCGGAAGTCAGGGATGGTGAGAGGACCACTCCTTCCACTGAACCATCCTTATCCTGGGATGCAAAGAGGTTAGGGAGAGGCTCGCTTTCCTCTTCCCCATCAGTCACCATCATCAAAGTGACTTCGGACCTCTCATGGTGGAGCTTGAGGCGGTTGACATGGAGCACCCGGTGGGTCTGCCTGGGGGTCTTAAGGTCCACCATATAAGTGACCTTGCCCTTCTTCTCAACCACTTTAAAGGGGCCTGTCCAGTGATCCTGCAGGGGACTAAGCTCTCCAGGCTCCATGACCCACAACTTCTGTACAGGCTCCAGCTCCAAGGGGTGAGTGTTTTGGTCATACCACTCTTTCATAACTGCCTGGCTGGCTTCAAGGTTGTCAGAAGCTTGCTTCCACAACTTAGCCATTTTTGGTGACGGAAGGCCAGCATGTAGCTCACCACATCCTGGGGAAGCCTCCTGGGAGTCTTTTCCCATCCGTCTTTCACCAGGCTGAGAGGTCCTCTAACAGGGTGCCCATTACCAAGCGAGAAGGAGCTGAAGCCCACCCCCTTCTGCTGCACTTCCCTGTAGGAGAACAACAAGCAGGGTAGAAGGATGTCCCATTCCTCCGCAGGCTCTCAGCAGACTTCTGATCATGCCCTTCAAGGTTTTGTTAAACCTTTCCCCCATGGTCTGGGGGTGGTAAGTGGTAGAGAACCTGTAAGTAACTCCACACTCCTTTCACATAGCCTGCATGTATGTCGACATGAAGTTGGTGCCCCTGTTGGACACAACTTCTTTGGGGAAACCCACTCGGGTAAAAATCCCCATCAGGGCCCGGGCCTCCGCAGGTGCAGTGATGGTCCTCATGTAGTAATCAGGGTTCCCAAGGCCTACATGCTCCGTAGATAACCCACTTACACTCAAGAACTGTTGGCACGGAAACTGTAAAAGTCAAAGAACAAGTTTATTAAGACCCCATGGGGTGGTGGTACACTCATACAGCACCCTTCGGTAATGCAAGAGGTATCACACCGAACACCGGTGTGACCCCGTCTTTTATACAGTTTTGAGGTAATAAAAGATAGGCGGCACAAAGTTACAACACATTATGTACATATATGGTCATGTTTTGGAACACAGCCAGCTCATTGGAGGGGGCACAACTCCGTTGGTCAGTTTGGCACACATTCCTGAGGGGTAACTGGTCAGTGGGGACTGCGCAGGCGTGAGCTTGACCAGCACTAAAAATAGCCTGTTGCTGGGCAGACTGAAGTGGTCAGTGGTACGGACAATGGACTAAAGGGCACGCCGGCCACGAGGCCGCTTATGGTCTAAGATGGTCGCCGCAACATTCAAAATGGCGTTTTCATGTATAGCCAAGTTAAGGAGGAAAAACGTGTAGTTTCAGCTAATCGCTAACACGGCCATGTCAATTACGACAGACGACCCTTTTAGCGTTTGGCTGAATCTACCTCATAGTGAACATAATCAGGATATTCGTCCTCGATGTCTATTAACATTATTTGTGTCACTTCTTTATGAAGCATCATTTTGTCATGGGCAAAAGCTCGTCTTGATGGTATACAAACTGATAGACACATAGAACATAGGGCTGGGCCACATTGGATACATAAGCATACAAAAAACAATACCCCCACAATCATACATAGAATCGTTAACAGTTTCCAGCCCCAGGCAGTAAGCACTGACCAGAACCATCCTGAAAGTGTCCAAGTTCCATTGTCCGGGTGTATTTCAGCTGCTATTTTATGGAGCTTTGATATGGCATCATAAACTGATGGAGCATTGTCAGGTATGTATACACAGCAGCTATTTCCGATAATTCTGCATGCCCCCCCACGGTCAGCTAGAACTACATCCAACACCATCCTATTTTGGAGCGTAACTATTCTAGAAATCTGGAGTTCCTCAGTGATATTTCCTAGGGCAATGGCAGTGTCATTCGCTACAGCCTCGACAACACGTGTCAATCGTCTTATTTTCCGGCTGTTCAACGCGGCCCCCACAAAGGAAAACAGTCCCAAATTGAAGTCCACATACTGTTGTAAGGCAGTATCAGTCTGGTCTATGTCATCCAGAACAACAGTCCGCTTAACTCTATTCAGGACAAAATCGTGATACAGGACGTAGTCATTGTGATACATTGGTGGGGCAATGAATACAGGAGGTAGCACAAACGATACATAACACGTGCCCAACCATCCCATTGGAAGCTGATGATAACCCTTCGTTCCACAAACGAAATACGTATTTCGAGATGCTACAAACGAGATACCATTCGGGCTATCAAAAGTAAGTGTGATATTGCATTCACTTTTCCCTACCGCAATCGAACCTTTATTTCTAATACACAAATCGGCTTTAGTAGCAATGACATTAATGACATGTGAGCTGGATACATTGATGTTTCGTTGATTGCTGTACACACGCGGGGCAGATACATTGTCGGGCCTGTACTCCTCCCATTCAAATCGAGTACCTTCGGCCCGTGGAAACCCATCCTTGTCATGGGAGCATATTTTATTCAAGCGAAAAAGCACCCCCCCTTTGGTTGGCCATCTCAAAGTAAAGAGGAGGGTGTACCAGGCATTGCAGGATCCATTATGCGAAAACGGGAGTGGGATAAGTGGGGTGCCCCCTCTCTTCTGGTGCCCCGGTAACATCCCACACACCCAACAGTTAGAAGTATTGGTCATGTGTGATGAAGAATCTGAATAAAACTGTTATTCAGATAAGTTTGCCGATGTCGTTCTTCATGGTAGGGTAATGTAAAGTGAAAATGTTCAGATGGAGCCGGGGTAGTCGGCAGCAAATGTTCACGTGCAGGTACCACAAGTTCAACTACCCAGGCTATTACAGCTATCACCACAATAGTCAAGACAAAGAGAATGGCACCTAATATTCGCTTATCTCGTGATGCTGATAATGCCATAGTTCAGAAAAAGTTCTTACAGAGTCTCAAATAGTTCAAATTGTTCACAAAGTCTCAAATACACATGCGTGTATACCTAAAAAAGAAAAATACGGTGCTGAACTCCGAGGTAGCCGTTGTTTTCTTCTCCGGGCCAAGACGGGTGTCGCTACACTGGACAGAACTGATCCCCCCCCTTGGAATTCCCGGTCTCCGTTTCACAAACCTGGAGCGGTAACCAACCAGTCACGTACAAAAAACCAAAAATCTTCTTATCGAGGACGCAGGTTGTAGTGCTCTCGTCTAGCAACGGCGTGGTCCGGGAAGGCTCCCTCTACTTCGGCCGACGTCACAGCTGGGCTCTTTTCTTTCTCCAGAATCTCTTTGTAGTCAGTCAACACAGCCGGATTCACCAGATTAGGAGAGACACGACGGCAGTGTGTCAAGTGCACCCACCGCTTCCTGTTGGTCACTCGTACAGCGGTCCGGGTCGCCAGGAGGACCTGTTCGGGGCCCTTCCACCTTGGCTCCAAACTGCTCGCTCTCTCAAACGACGGGATCATCACATGGTCGCCGGGGCGAAGATCATGGCCCTCTCCAGTAGAGTTGTCAGGGAGCGCTTCTCGAACCTGTTGATGAATGGAAAGCAAATCATTTGTCAATCGTGCCAAATAGTCGTTCATCATAACACAAGGCACATCATGTATTAATCGCGGCTTGGGCACCCCCCAGATATTCATAGGGCGACCAAACACCACCTCATATGGTGTGAGGCCAGTTCGTGAATGGGGTACTGATCTAAGAGAGAGCAGTGCTAGCGGCAAAGCATCAGGCCACTTCAACGACGTGGATGCCACAATCTTGGCCAATTTGAGTTTTAACGTAGCATTGTACCGCTCAACCAGACCTGCCGACTGAGGGTGGAAGACAGCGTGAAACTTCTGCTGAATCCCTAACCCCTTCAGTACATACTCCACAATCTTCCCAACAAAATGAGGCCCATTATCGCTCCACAAAAATTTGCAAACTCCAAAGCGAGGAAAGAATTCCTTAAGCAACACCTTAGCCGTTGTTAGGGCTGTATTGTCTTTCGTGGGGAAGGCCTCAACCCATTTGCTAAAGGCACATACCACCACTAGGACGTACTTCAGGTTTTGCAGCGCTCGAGTTGGATATAATCCATTTGGAGTACCTCAAATGGTGCAGAGGGTGGAACGAACCCTCCTTTCGGAGTATGGGTCCCCTTCCCGGGATTGTGTTGTAAACACACCAGGCAGGTCTGCACTACTCTCTTAGCAGTATTAGCAATCTCGGGATGTTCCCAAACTCGTGCTAACAGTCGAGTGATTGCAAGGGCTCCAACATGTGCCAATCCATGTGTCATCTGAACCATCGCCTGCAAGTAAGCTGCAGGCAATTTGCATTTTTCCATGTCCTTACTTCTCCAACAACCCTCGTCATCTAGTACCCCATCTGCTGCCCATGCCGCAAGTTCTGATTCAGTGGCCGATTTCTGAATATCCAAAATTTCTGCTCTAGCATCGCTCCATCGCTCAGCCTGTGATTGTGTGACATTCATGGGGGAGTCGGTCCGAGACATAGCCGTTTGTCTCGCTATACTGTCTGCAAAGGCGTTTCCTTGGCCCACTTTATCAGTGATCTTTTTATGGGCGCTACATTTTATTATCGCTACTTTCTTTGGGCAAAGCAACGCATTTAAGAGATCACGCACCAGTTCTCCATGCATGATATGTACTCCGTGAGAAGTCAAAAACCCACGCTCTCTCCAGAGTAGCCCGAAGTCATGTGCTACTCTGAAGGCGTACCGGCTGTCTGTGTATATGTTCACACATAGGCCAGCACTCAATTCGCAGGCTCTTGTTAAAGCTATCAGCTCTGCTGCCTGAGCCGATTTCTGTGGTATTCGTGCTGTTTCTACCACTGTCTTAAGTGTCGTGATCGCATAGGCTGCGGAAGTCGTACCATCTGGCAGCCTCAAACACGATCCATCAACCCACAGTTCCCCATCCACATCTGGAAGTGGCATATCCTGTAAGTCAACACGACCCTTTGTCTGTTCCTCGGTCAGGAAAACACAGTCATGATGTTTTTCTTCCTGACCCTCCTCGACCGGATAGGGCAATAAAGTGGCAGGGTTCAGGGTAGCGCATCTTTTCAGTGTGATATGTGGCGCCAAAAGTGTAAGCTCATATCCTGTTAGCCGTGCACTCGTAAGATATTGGGTCTTTGTTTGATTTAACAGAGCATCTACTGCATGGGGAACTAACACCAACAGTTTGTGTGATAACACAATTCCCTCACTCTGTCGTATGGCTACTGCTGTTGCTGCCACTGCTCGAAAACACCCAGGCAACCCTCGTGCTACAGGATCAAGAATGGCAGAGAAATACGCACATGGTCTCTGCTTATCCCCGTGTGCTTGCACTAACACTGACAACGCACACCCATCGTTCTCGTGCACATATAATGTGAAAAGTTTTGTATAATCTGGTGTACCTAACACGGGTGCAGAACAAAGAGCCTGTCTCAATTGTTCAAAAGCATTCTGACATTCATCTGTCCATTGAAGGGGCATTGGTGTAGCTTTGGACAGTAACGCTAACAAAGGTTTTATAATGTGTGAAAACCCCATGATCCACTGTCTACAAAAGGACGTTAATCCTATAAAAGCACGTACATGTCTCTGTGTGCGGGGGACTGGTGTGTCTAAAATCGCTTGAATTCGATCAGATGTTAATGCACGCCCCTCCTTAGACAAAAGATGACCGAGGTAGGTCACCTTGGGTCTACAGTATTGGAGCTTTTTCTTCGAAACCTTATGATTGTTCTGTGCCAGAAAAGAAAGCAACGCAATCGTACTCTCCTCACATAGTGCATAAGAATCTGCGGCAAGCAGAAGGTCATCCACGTATTGGATAAGGACAACCCCCGACTGTAACTCAAAGGAATCAAGCTGTCTTTTCAAAGCCTGGCTGTATATACTCGGGCTCTCAGTGTAACCTTGGGGAACACGACAAAATCTATACGATTTATTATTTAACGTGAAGCCAAACAAATATCTGCTATCAGGATGGACAGGGATGGAAAAGAACGCATTTTTCAAATCAATTACACTAAAGATCGTGGCCGTTGGCGGCACCAATGTAAGCAGGGTCGTAATGTCGGACACCACCGGGTATTGGGGAATGACAATTTTGTTGATCTCTCTCAAGTCAATAATAAACCGATAGACTTTGTCGTCAGTATCTATCTTAAGGATCGGAAGAATAGGGCTGTTACAAACATTATAAGGAACCTCTTCCACCACTCCTGCGGTAATCAAATCCTGGACAATGTGTGTCAAGGCAATTTCACCTTCTCTCGAAATCTTATACTGTGGTACACGTGGTAGAGAGGCCCCTTCCTTAACAGTAATGTGAATAGGTGGAATACGCATCTCTCCCACATCCGTATCTGAGGTTGCCCATAACGTATGCGGTAGAGAGGCCAAAGCTGGAATGTCTAAGATAGTGAAAAACCTATCTGGGTCAGGATAATTGTCATTCAGGATAACCCGCACTCCCTCAGGAGCGCACCGTATCGTCGCTCGAAAATATTTAACAAATCAATGCCCAGAATATTGTCTGGTGTATGGGGTGATAACAAAAATTGACCAAAACTGAAAAATTTATCAAGACATAGTGCAAGGGGCTTTGACAATGGGCTAGGGGAGGGTGTGCCATCGAACCCTACACATGTTATCATTTCGCCAGACAGGGGAGCCCTCGGAACCAAGTTTTTCGACAAAGCGCTGCGAGTAGCCCCTGTGTCGACTAGAAATTGATCAGTAGAACCCAGAATACCCGCTATTACGTATGGACCCTGCTGATCAACCTGAGGAAATATAAATTTTATGGTCGAGAAATGTTCCCTAACGTGTACCCCACCGTCTCCATATACCAGCTTAAAGTGCATGTAACTTCCCTCCTGTGCCAGCTATGAAGACGCAAATACATTTGCGTCCAACGTTAACATGTCCTCTTTCAGATCCACCCTGAATGGGTTGAATATTCTGTTCCTAAGTATGCCATGCCAACGTCTTTTTGTGGTGTACTTTACACGTTTTTCAGCTCTGGCGAAGTAGGCCCTGAATTCTGCCATCGAGCCTTTTTCCTGCCTTCTGATTCTGAACGCCTCAGCCTGGGCTGCCTATGTACCCGTGACCTCTGCCTTACTCCCTGTGCGGCTAACGGCGCTTGGCTCAGCCTGCTGCCTGCCAACACTGTATTCAACCTTCGAATTATCTGTTCCGCTCCTCAAACATACATTCCTGCCTACCAGTTCAAGTAAACATCTTCCAGCTGCAGAGCAAAGGGCCCGGCCTCACTGTCTCTGTGCAAGTAATTCATAGCCTCTGTTACCATGGTAGGCCCAAGCCCCCTCGCATCTCATGCAGACACTTCGACGCTTATACACGCACTCACAGTCAGTATAGAATAGCCTCTGCCCAAGAGACCTTTTCCTCTAGATAATATGGTTCCCAAACATTAGATATCAGATATGATATAGGTACGAGTTGATCTGACATGCCAGACTTCTGTCTCTTTCCGCTAGTGTAAATGTCAAGTCCCCTGCACCCTCCAGTTTCACGTCAATCACGCGTCATGCAGCTGCGCGCGCATCCAGGCCTCAGATTTCTGCTGACATTGCCAAATTCTGCTAAGTACCCACGTACTCGTGACACTTACATGTGACGTTTCTAGCACACACCTCTATGTCCACGCCTAGTTCACGCCTTTTGATTACGTATTGCTAAACACGTGTATGCTGTTATCCTGTTTCTCTCAGCTGTTACGCCTACTGTATTGGTATTCATTCTATGGTTTAAGTATAAAAGTTATGTCTTGTCAATAAAGTATGCTCTATCCCTTCCTGCACCCCAGTGGTGGCAGGAACCCGATATCCGATCTGGTACCATGACCATTCCTTTTTAAGGAATAAAACCCCTAAGAACTCTAACACCACGGACTCTGCCTCTTTCTTTCCGATTGAGTTATTTTTGTTAAGTACTTACCTGCATAGAAATTAGGACGGTAAATCAAATATTTACCACATTATTTTGGTGCCCGAACAGGGACCCCTCCCCCACCCCACGCGCCGGTTGGTGCGTTGCAAGCTTTGCCCCCTGCCATCAGTCAAGACGGAACTACGCGTACCCGCAGGATTTCCTGTATCTCCCTCTGGCCCACGGAGGTGACGGAGACTGCGATCAGCACCCAGACGAGGCGGTGAGGAGTGCGGAGGATCCCGACCAGAGCCTAGCCGAAAGAAGCAAGGTCCGAGGTGTCAAGAGGCCCACCAGTTTCCGAAGTATCCACGTGTCGAGTCGAGTCGAGTCCAGTCCGGTCCAGTCCAGTCGAGTTTTCCGAGGCCTTCCGATTCCGTGCTTCCCGGTGAGTACCATTGCTGGGACGTATCTAGACGGGTGCATTATTATGTATCCGGTAAAGACGGGTTTGGGTACACAAACGCGGTCTGCACTGTTTTAGACAGTGTATCTGTACTGTTTAGCAGTATATCAGTTATTCAAGTTCTTGCACTGTCTTCGACAGTGTATCTGTGCTGTTTAGCAGTACATCCAGTATCTAGGGTAGAGATATATGTTCAAAATGTTTTTCATGTGATTAATGTCGTGGTATGAGTGAGTGTTTAATGTACATTATTGTGTTTTTGTGTAACTAGCTGTGTTCAGAATAAGTAACCAGTACCAAGTATCCAGTACTAAGTAACAAGATGCCGTTCTTCAATAAACTAAGACAGATAGGAACTAGGAAAGGGATACTAGAGGAAGAAATTCCTATCCCCCCTAGGGACACTCCTGGAAACTTTATGTACCATAAGCATGGCTTAGATGCCATATTGTATCTAGATTTATGGGCTGATTATACTAAGCATCTAGACGAGAGACACAGATGGCCCGTTACAGGAACATGGGATGCTGAGTGCATCCTGAAGGTAGAAGAAGCGCTATGGAAAAAGAAAGCCAGACAATCTCAGAAAGATGCCATAGAATGTTGGCGTAAAGAATCACATAAACGTGCTGAAAGAGCGCTCCGTAGAGAAGACAGACATAGAGAAGAGTCAGATAGAGCCCGAGAAAACGAATTAGTTAATGAAGGGATCCAAGTAAAAGCAGAACAAGTAGACCGCGCGCGAAACACTCTTGTAAATGGCATGTATCTTGTGGCCGAGGGTTCGCCTGAAGCCACTTCAGAAATACCGAAAGATCTACCGCCACCATTGGTTCCAACTAAAGTAAATCACAGGACTACTAAAGACATATTTCTGAATTCCTATCTACATTGAAGGCTCTAGGAGCTGTGATATGTTGTTCTCCGGAAGGAGTTAGACTTTTCCTACGTGACTTTAAGGGTCACTATGTATTACGAGAGTTTGATGTCAGATTGAAAAATGTACCAGAACACCTGTGGGCACAAGGCCCAACCGATGTAGGCTGCATGCACATTACACCATACCGTGTTACACTCAAGCCAGGTGTTGTTTTACCAAGAATCAGACAATACAAGTTACCACCCGATGCTGTAGTGGCTTTACTGGAAATCATTGAAGAGCTCATTGCCCAAGGAGTGGTCGTAGAGACCGACTCCAATATCTGTAATTCCCCTATCATTCCGATTCTTAAACGTACTGATCCCAATGCACCGCCAGTATATCGGTTGGTGATTGATTTACGAGAACTAAATAAATGCATTGTTCCACAGTACCCTGTGGTTCCCGACATCTCTTCCCTATTGACTGCTATTGATTCAGAAGCAACGTTCTTTACTGTAATTGACCTCAAGAACGCCTTCTTCAGTGTGCCCATTGATCCAGAGAGCCAATACCTCTTCGGATTCAGTTTAAATGGACGAAGTTTCAAATTTTCACGCGCACCTCAAGGATTCACAGAAAGCCCCAGCATCTATAGTCAAGCACTGAAAAGACAACTCGATTGTATTCAAATGCCAGTTAACACCGCTTTACTGCAATACGTCGATGATCTGCTGATCACCGCACGAAGTGAGCCCGAATGTGAACAAGCATCACTGACAGTTCTACATTTTCTGGCCGACAAGGGACACAAGGTGTCTCCTTCGAAGCTACAATTCTGTGTTCAGCAAGTTGTGTACTTGGGTCACTTGCTGTCCAAAGTGGGGAGACAGCTCACTCCTGACCGTATCCAGTTAATTATAAACATGCCACAACCCCAGACACAAAAGGAAGTGCGGGCCTTTATAGGCCTCACCTCGTACTGCAGACAATGGATTCCCCAGTATGCATTTCTAGCTAAACCACTCATTCAGTTGACAACACAGGAGGCAGCGACTTCGACTGCCCTTCCTTGGACTCAGGAACATACACAGGCCTTTGAGGAATTAAAGAAAGCTTTATGTCAAGCACCAGTTTTAGCGACACCGTGTTACAGCAAACCTTTTACACTTTTTGTTACAGAACGTGATGGTACAGCGTTGTCTGTCCTCACTCAAGATCAAGCAGGTTCACATAAGCCTTGTGCTTATTTTTCAAGTACATTGGATTCAGTAGCCCAGGCGCTCCCTGCGTGCTTAAAGTCAGTCGCAGCGACAGCCCTAGCAATCAGACAGAGCGATTCAATTGTTTTAGGACATCAATTAACAGTAAAAGTTCCACATTCTGTAGAGGTTCTTCTAAACCGAACCCAGACTCAACACTTGACTATAGCACGACTGACAGGTTATGAACTGAGACTATTCCAGCCACACATAGAAATCAGACGCTGTAACATCCTGAATCCCGCAACATTGTTACCTTCGATTATGACTAATTCAGCCCCGCATGATTGTATAGAGATCATTAATGCAGTAACAAAGCCCCGACGAGACTTAACAGATGTTCCACTGACAAATCCAGACCTGACACTTTATGTGGATGGTTCATGTATGAGAACAAACACAGGAGAATTAGTGGCCGCCTATGCAGTGACCACTGAAACTGAAGTTAAAGAAACATATCGTATTGATACACTGTCCGCTCAAGCAGCAGAGCTCATCGCTCTGACCCGAGCCTGTATACTAGCCAAGAACGGAAATGTTAACATATACACAGATTCACGTTATGCTTTCGGAGTTGTACACGACTTCGGAGTGTTATGGCAAGAACGAGGTTTCCTGACCTCTCACGGTGCCAAGATCCAACACGGTCCCCTCATTCAAGCACTGTTAGAAGCAATACATCTGCCTTCAGGCATATCCATCATGAAGTGCAAAGCACATACTAAAGTTACAGATTCCATTTCCCAGGGTAACGACCTGGCAGACCAAACAGCAAAACATACAGCATTGACTCACACCCAGACAACTGATATGACAAAGACAATAGTACCGACACATTGTATGACAGTTAGGGATCCCACACTAGATGTAATCGATATTCAGACACATGCTACTCCAGATGAAATCAAGAAATGGACTGAACTAGGAGGGATCCAGACAGATCAAGGTTGGATGACGAAGGGAAAATCTACATGGTTTCTCCCTGACTCTATGGTTCAAGTCATAATAAATACAGCACATAGTCCAGCACACCTAGGAGAAAAAGCTATGTTAGACAGCTTACAGAATCTCTGGTACAACAAACACTTACGAGCAGCAGCAAAACAGAAAGTGCGTACTTGCACGATCTGTTGTCAGTTCAATCCAGGTAAAAGCGTTCCTGTAGAGCAAGGTGGATTCCATCCTCCTGATCACCCTTTTGAAGTCCTCCAGATGGATTATATCCAGATGGACCGTTGTCGAGGATTCAAGTATGTCCTCGTAGTTGTTTGTGCACTTTCCCGTTGGACCGAAGCATATCCAGTCTCAGATTACACTGCCCCGACCACTGCCAGGCAGCTGGTTCGAGAATTCTTCCCACGGTACGGCTTGCCTCGTATCGTGTACTCAGATAACGGACAGCCATTCTCATCCGAGCTCATGAAACAGGTTTCCCTTCTGCTGGGATATCAGTGGAAATTCCACTGTGTCCGACATCCCGAGGCCGCTGGCCTTGTAGAGAGGCATAACCAGACACTGAAAACACGCCTTGCTAAAATCTGTAAAGAGAAAGGGGTCGACTGGATAGTCGCCCTGCCAGTTGCACTGTTCTATATGAGAATGATCCCCCATTCGAGATCAGGACTATCCCCGTATGAAGTGGTCTTTGGCAGACCACCGAATATGTGGGGGACGCCCATGCCTAAGAAAATAACTGATGTTGATTGTAATATGCTGACAGATTACCTTGCCTCCTTGATGTCTGCACTCCAATCATGTCGTTCACAGGTTGCTGCAGCCTTCCCCGACAACACTGATGTAAAGCCACACGATGTCCGTCCCGGGGATACAGTCTTAATTCGTAACTTCGACAGGAAAAGCCCGCTGGAGCCCCGCTGGAAGGAGCCGAAGATCGTCCTTCTTACCACGAGGACCGCAATCAAAGTGGAAGGCCGAAAGGGGTGGATCCACACGAGTCATATTAAAAAATGTAATGAACTGTTGCCAGAAACTGACTCGTCCACCCCCTCAAAGGACTGCCTCGATACTAAAGACTTCAAAGTTCCAAAAAGAGAGAAAACTCCCCAAGAGGAGTATCGAACAAAACTTCGATCTAGCAAGTCAGACAGTTTAATTGTTTAAGTCCTCCCCTAGGTGAATCGGTTAAATAGTTTCCGACATGTATCCCCTAGATCGAGATAGAGAGAGAGAGAGACAACTCAAGAAACATGCATATTGTAAATCGCTCCGTAGTCACTGTATAGTGACATTATTGATTATGTTTTTTCTAAGTATTCTGATTATTGTTGCCAGTATATTGCTTCCCATATATTACCCTATCTTCAAGCGTGAACAATCTGCTTACAATGTCACTGCCGAACATTCTTTTAGTGAATTACCTCCTCATGAACTATCTTACAGACTTGCGCTGCGCAACAACACCTTCATTAGTATGTTACATCACTCCCATCAGACTAACAATGCTACAAACTGTTGGATATGTGGCCGACTCCCTCCCTATCAGAAATACAAGGGAGTTCTGCCCCTCTTTCCGTACCCGTTCACACACAATGGCTCTTGTGGAGCATGGTTTAGAATAATTAATTCTTTAGATCCTGATATTGCCGTTTTCGAAGGAAACTGGGTTTGGGGAAACTTGAACTTAGTTCTACTTAACGCCTGTTATCCTGACAAAAAGGGACTTCCCACTAGAATAGGAACTGATCTAGAAAATGAAGTATATGGATTAGGTAATTATACAATTAACCTTATGATTCTTACTGTCGAATCCGAAGCTGCACCAGTTCTCCCTGCTATGTCAGTATTACCAGTCAAAGGTGATTTATGTGTCAGAAAGAAGGGTTCAGTACACTTAGGTCATAGCAAATGTACTACTGTGGTCGAATTCAGTGATCAAGGCAAATCTTCCTTTAGAGCTACTCGTCATTCCTACTTTGTTTGTGGCCATACCGCATACATACGTTTACCTCTAGATTGGGATGGTACCTGTTACATTGCATTCCTTCTGCCACCTGTTTTTCTAGCCCCTCCTGATTATCACAGAAATACAAATCTAGTAAAGAATAGACTCCGAAGAGATCTCCCGATTGTCGACTATACTGAAACGGCATGGGAGCAATACACAGATTTCAATAAAGGATTCTTTTTCTTCACAGGTCCCGTCCAAAATAGTAAACTGATACGAAGATTAACTAGAACACTCGAAGCAGTAGTGAATGAAACTACCTCCGCTCTAGGCAACTTAACAGAGGAGCAATCTGCCATGCGGGTTGTTGTTCTCCAGAATCGTCTTGTTATTGACGTCATCTTAGCAGATAGGGGCGGAGCTTGTAAGGCCATCGGGTCAAGTTGCTGTGTTTTCATTCCAGAAAACGCGCCTACAGTATATAAAGCTATTACACGTCTTCATAAGATTGCAAGTTTGATACATCAGAATCCAGGCACCTGGACTTGGTCCGGTTGGTTCTGGACAACGTTGACCGCTTGGGGATGGAAGATCCTATCCTTCCTAGGCATTGCCCTTGTCATAGTATTCAGTTGCTGCCTGGCCCTACAGTGTCTGCCAGCGATTTGTGGTCTGTGCGCCACTTCATGTATTGCACATTCCAGTTTTCACTCAAAACGCGAAAAGAAGAAAGAAGAGCAAATAATGTTACAAGAACAGACTGATCGGTTTATGAGAATCGATATATCATGAAGGGTCCGTAGGGAACAAGGAGGGAATGAGGAAATATAAATTTTATGGTCGAGAAATGTTCCCTAACGTGTACCCCACTGTCTCCATGTACCAGCTTAAAGTGCATGTAACTTCCCTCCTGTGCCAGCTATGAAGACGCAAATACATTTGCGTCCAACGTTAACATGTCCTCTTTCAGATCCACCCTGAATGGGTTGAATATTCTGTTCCTAAGTATGCCATGCCAACGTCTTTTTGTGGTGTACTTTACACGTTTTTCAGCTCTGGCGAAGTAGGCCCTGAATTCTGCCATCGAGCCTTTTTCCTGCCTTCTGATTCTGAACGCCTCAGCCTGGGCTGCCTATGTACCCGTGACCTCTGCCTTACTCCCTGTGCGGCTAACGGCGCTTGGCTCAGCCTGCTGCCTGCCAACACTGTATTCAACCTTCGAATTATCTGTTCCGCTCCTCAAACATACATTCCTGCCTACCAGTTCAAGTAAACATCTTCCAGCTGCAGAGCAAAGGGCCCGGCCTCACTGTCTCCGTGCATTCCAGCTTTGGCCTCTCTACCGCATACGTTATGGGCAACCTCAGATACGGATGTGGGAGAGATGCGTATTCCACCTATTCACATTACTGTTAAGGAAGGGGCCTCTCTACCACGTGTACCACAGTATAAGATTTCGAGAGAAGGTGAAATTGCCTTGACACACATTGTCCAGGATTTGATTACCGCAGGAGTGGTGGAAGAGGTTCCTTATAATGTTTGTAACAGCCCTATTCTTCCGATCCTTAAGAGAGATACTGACGACAAAGTCTATCGGTTTATTATTGACTTGAGAGAGATCAACAAAATTGTCATTCCCCAATACCCGGTGGTGTCCGACATTACGACCCTGCTTACATTGGTGCCGCGATCTTTAGTGTAATTGATTTGAAAAATGCGTTCTTTTCCATCCCTGTCCATCCTGATAGCAGATATTTGTTTGGCTTCACGTTAAATAATAAATCGTATAGATTTTGTCGTGTTCCCCAAGGTTACACTGAGAGCCCGAGTATATACAGCCAGGCTTTGAAAAGACAGCTTGATTCCTTTGAGTTACAGTCGGGGGTTGTCCTTATCCAATACGTGGATGACCTTCTGCTTGCCGCAGATTCTTATGCACTATGTGAGGAGAAGCAAGGTCCGAGGTGTCAAGAGGCCCACCAGTTTCCGAAGTATCCACGTGTCGAGTCGAGTCGAGTCCAGTCCGGTCCAGTCCAGTCGAGTTTTCCGAGGCCTTCCGATTCCGTGCTTCCCGGTGAGTACCATTGCTGGGACGTATCTAGACGGGTGCATTATTATGTATCCGGTAAAGACGGGTTTGGGTACACAAACGCGGTCTGCACTGTTTTAGACAGTGTATCTGTACTGTTTAGCAGTATATCAGTTATTCAAGTTCTTGCACTGTCTGTCTTCGACAGTGTATCTGTGCTGTTTAGCAGTACATCCAGTATCTAGGGTAGTGATATATGTTCCAAATGTTTTTCATGTAATTAATGTCGTGGTATGAGTGACTGTTTGATGTACATTATTGTGTTTTTGTGTAACTAGCTGTGTTCAGAATAAGTAACCAGTACCAAGTATCCAGTACTAAGTAACAAGATGCCGTTCTTCAATAAACTAAGACAGATAGGAACTAGGAAAGGGATACTAGAGGAAGAAATTCCTATTCCCCCTAGGGACGCTCCTGGAAACTTTATGTACCATAAGCATGGCTTAGATGCCATATTGTATCTAGATTTATGGGCCGATTATACTAAGCATCTAGACGAGAGACACAGATGGCCCGTTACAGGAACATGGGATGCCGAGTGCATCGTGAAGGTAGAAGAAGCGCTATGGAAAAAGAAAGCCAGACAATCTCAGAAAGACGCCATAGAATTTTGGCGTAAAGAATCACATAAACGTGCTGAAAGAGCGCTCCGTAGAGAAGACAGACATAGAGAAGAGTCAGATAGAGCCCGAGAAAACGAATTAGTTAATGAAGGAATCCGAGTAAAAGCAGAACAAGTAGACCGCGCACGAAACAATCTTGTAAATGGCATGTATCTTGTGGCCGAGGGTTCGCCTGAAGCCACTTCAGAAATACCGAAAAATCTGCCGTCACCATTGGTTCCAACTAAAGTAAATCACAGGACTACTAAAGACATATTTCTGAATTCCTATCTAGATGATGTAGCACCCGCTTACACCAATTCACGCGCCCCGCCTACTGACGGTGACGGGGACGGAGGTGGCAACCCGCCTCCAGACCATATCCCGACATTACCGCAACAAGGTTCCCCCGTTCGACAGCCTGCTCCACTTGTTCCTCCACCCCCACCACTTCCCACACCTAAGGTTAAGATACCAAATCCGTTTTTGCCTGACCCTATTAAGAGACAAGTTCAAGTACACATACAGACTCCACAGAGGGATAATGCCCAAGCCTCTGGCTCAGGAGGTGCGACAGGGGGTCTCCAGACCCCGCCAGCAACACACAGATTACACCTTAGGGACATGCAGAAGCACCCTACACTCCAATCACCCCGTCTCGACATACTCAAAGAACAAATTCCAGTTTGCAGATACGATCCAGTACCCGGCAAAGACGATAGAATGTTGATAGCGTCACTACGCTTGCGACAAGCTACAGATTACCTAATGTTATTCCCAGGGATGACTGATCATCTAGATAGAATCTACCATTTTGTCCAGACTGGATAAAATCCCGATAGTATTAAGGAGGCCCTGGCACACCAGAAAGTTGACACTAAAGCATATATATTACGTTTTTTCATAAATTGCTTAATAAGAGACCGAGACAGGCCTGAGACAGACCAGGATGAAATGGAAGCACTAAACAGGTGGGGTCAAAATATAGCCGAGGGAAAACATGATAAAGTGAATTGTATAGCTAGTATGTACAAGAAAATAAGAAAAACAGTGATAGAAATGCACGAAAAAGAAAAAGAAAAAGCCTCCTCTGAGGAGGAGGAAGGACCTGAAGAACCAGAAACAACTACCGATACGATAGCGTATGTAGGTAAGGGAACTTACCTTAGGAAAGGCATTCGTCCAGAAAGCAAGAGAGTTTTTCTCTCTGGCATATCAAAACCGAATTCTCCTGAATATCTGTTTCAAGATACTGATAAAATGCTTCGAGAACGAATGGGGTACCATGTACTCAATTCTATGGATGAACAAGAACTAGCCCGGTCAGCAGTACTATGGGCTGACAATCCTAATATATACAATGATGACACAGTAGCGCAGACATTTCTGAACCTATCCCCAGACGAGCAGAAATTAGCAGGTATATATATGATTCAGCACCTCCTCACGTTATACAGAAATAAACATTCTGATCCAGGTCCCTTACACGATACATTAGAAGCACTACTCATGGATAGATGGAGAGGCCTAAGTACCAAATTAATCCAAATAATTCTAGAACAACGGCACAGATATAACACTTTCTTAGGCCCACAATATGTTCCCGCTCCGCCCCCAGAAAGAAAAATGTATCATATGGAGCGTTTTGAAAGGCAGAACCCTTTACGAGAAGTACATCCAGTTATGGGTACCGATAATACCTTGAAACGTGTGTATGTACACACACCTCTGACCAAGTTAGAACTATTGGAGATGAAGAAACTAGTACCCTGTCACGATAAAGACCCTGCAGGTTTTCACAGAGAACTTAAAGACATGTTACTCATGGGAGATTACACATATACAGATATCATGAAAATGTTAAAGGTATTGTTGCCCACCGGCATTTACGAGAAACTCAAGGAAAGAGAATGGGAGGTGGGAGACAAAAAGATTATATGGGCAGAAATAGAAGACGAGGAAAAACTCGTACCCCAGGGCTAGGCCTTGGGGAGAAAGCTAAAGCAGTACCAGGTTTGATAGTACAGGTTCTGCCAAGATTACTGACCACTAAAAAGGAAGACTGGGACGCAATCTCAGCCTGTAAACAGAAACACGATGAAGATACCAGTGACTTCTATTCAAGATTCGAGAAATGTTTCATTATTAATAGTGGCCTAAAACCAGGTAGCGAGTCGTACCCACATCTTTTTGTATCAAAGTTAGTCGAGAATTCCCTGACAGCAGTCAAAAACCGTGTATATAAAGTTGAAAGTACATGGCAAGCAAACATGCCATCCCAGATGTTACAAATGTTACAATACCATCAGAACAGAATTAGAGAAGAACAGGATCCCGAACAGAGACGCATGAAAGACACGAAAATGAAAATGTTAGTGGCCCAGTCGGTTCCAGCCGACGGCCAGAGAAAGGGTACGAGCCAGACAGGTAATGCCGCAGCTCCCGTTAAAGGGACATGCAATTATTGCAAGCAGCCAGGTCACTACGTACATGAATGTCCAGTCCTGAAACACAATATAGCAACAGGTAAAACTAAAGAAAGACCACATCCGTCTAGACAAGACCAGGCCCAGCAACAGACTTCACAGAATGGACAATCTATACATGCTCCACCACATACAGCACAGACAGCAGCGGTATCACAGCCACAGCCACAGCCACAGCCCATTGCCGCGACACAGCAAGTTTCACGACAGATGAACCAGTAAGCCCAATCTGATTATCCCGATTATCAACGATACACATGAAACAGCCTAGAGAGGGAGGTTGGCTTGCCTCTTATTGAGGTTCCTGTAGATCAAGAGGGTCCTTATGTACACAGTCAAGTATTGGGAAAAGACAGAAAGTTTTTAATTGATACAGGGGCAAGCCGCACAACAATCAGCCATAATGAAGTCCCAGGGGCACCCCTCTCAGGCTCACAGAATGTTTCCCTTGGTTTTTCAGGACAGCCTATTGTAAATGAGGTATCGAAACCAGTCCCGCTGGCTGTGGGTCCATTAACACGTGTTACAGACTTGTTACTTACGAAATCATGTCCAGAAAATCTGTTAGGTATCAAAACATTGAAGGCTCTAGGAGCTGTGATATGTTGTTCTCCGGAAGGAGTTAGACTCTTTTTGCGTGACTTTAAGGGTCACTATGTATTACGAGAGTTTGATGTCAGATTGAAAGATGTACCAGAACACCTGTGGGCACAAGGCCCAACCGATGTAGGCTGCATGCACATCACACCATACCGTGTTACACTCAAGCCAGGTGTTGTTTTACCAAGAATCAGACAATACAAGTTACCACCCGATGCTGTAGTGGCTTTACTGGAAACCATTGAAGAGCTCATTGCCCAAGGAGTGGTCGTAGAGACCGACTTCAATATCTGTAATTCCCCTATCATTCCGATTCTTAAACGTACTGATCCCAATGCACCGCCAGTATATCGGCTGGTGATTGATTTACGAGAACTGAATAAATGCATCGTTCCACAGTACCCTGTGGTTCCCGACATCTCTTCCCTGTTGACTGCTATTGATTCAGAAGCAACGTTCTTTACTGTAATTGACCTCAAGAACGCCTTCTTCAGTGTGCCCATTGATCCAGAGAGCCAATACCTCTTCGGATTCAGTTTAAATGGACGAAGTTTCAAATTTTCACGCGCACCTCAAGGATTCACAGAAAGCCCCAGCATCTGTAGTCAAGCACTGAAAAGACAACTCGATTGTATTCAAATGCCAGTTAACACCGCTTTACTGCAATACGTCGATGATCTGCTGATCACCGCACGAAGTGAGCCCGAATGTGAACAAGCATCACTGACAGTTTTACATTTTCTGGCCGACAAGGGACACAAAGTGTCTCCTTCGAAGCTACAATTCTGTGTTCAGCAAGTTGTGTACTTGGGTCACTTGCTGTCCAAAGTGGGGAGACAGCTCACACCTGACCGTATCCAGTTAATTGTAGACATGCCACAACCCCAGGCACAAAAGGAAGTGCGGGCCTTTATAGGCCTCACCTCGTACTGCAGACAATGGATTCCCCAGTATACATTTCTAGCTAAACCACTCATTCAGTTGACAACACAGTCACTTGCTGTCCAAAGTGGGGAGACAGCTCACTCCTGACCGTATCCAGTTAATTATAAACATGCCACAACCCCAGACACAAAAGGAAGTGCGGGCCTTTATAGGCCTCACCTCGTACTGCAGACAATGGATTCCCCAGTATGCATTTCTAGCTAAACCACTCATTCAGTTGACAACACAGGAGGCAGCGACTTCGACTGCCCTTCCTTGGACTCAGGAACATACACAGGCCTTTGAGGAATTAAAGAAAGCTTTATGTCAAGCACCAGTTTTAGCGACACCGTGTTACAGCAAACCTTTTACACTTTTTGTTACAGAACGTGATGGTACAGCGTTGTCTGTCCTCACTCAAGATCAAGCAGGTTCACATAAGCCTTGTGCTTATTTTTCAAGTACATTGGATTCAGTAGCCCAGGCGCTCCCTGCGTGCTTAAAGTCAGTCGCAGCGACAGCCCTAGCAATCAGACAGAGCGATTCAATTGTTTTAGGACATCAATTAACAGTACAAGTTCCACATTCTGTAGAGGTTCTTCTAAACCGAACCCAGACTCAACACTTGACTATAGCACGACTGACAGGTTATGAACTGACACTATTCCAGCCACACATAGAAATCAGACGCTGTAACATCCTGAATCCCGCAACATTGTTACCTTCGATTATGACTAATTCAGCCCGCATGATTGTATAGAGATCATTAATGCAGTAACAAAGCCCCGACGAGACTTAACAGATGTTCCACTGACAAATCCAGACCTGACACTTTATGTGGATGGTTCATGTATGAGAACAAACACAGGAGAATTAGTGGCCGCCTATGCAGTGACCACTGAAACTGAAGTTAAAGAAACATATCGTATTGATACACTGTCCGCTCAAGCAGCAGAGCTCATCGCTCTGACCCGAGCCTGTATACTAGCCAAGAACAGAAATGTTAACATATACACAGATTCACGTTATGCTTTCGGAGTTGTACACGACTTCGGAGTGTTATGGCAAGAACGAGGTTTCCTGACCTCTCACGGTGCCAAGATCCAACACGGTCCCCTCATTCAAGCACTGTTAGAAGCAATACATCTGCCTTCAGGCATATCCATCATGAAGTGCAAAGCACATACTAAAGTTACAGATTCCATTTCCCAGGGTAACGACCTGGCAGACCAAACAGCAAAACATACAGCATTGACTCACACCCAGACAACTGATATGACAAAGACAATAGTACCGACACATTGTATGACAGTTAGGGATCCCACACTAGATGTAATCGATATTCAGACACATGCTACTCCAGATGAAATCAAGAAATAGACTGAACTAGGAGGGATCCAGACAGATCAAGGTTGGATGACGAAGGGAAAATCTACATGGTTTCTCCCCGACTCTATGGTTCAAGTCATAATAAATACAGCACATAGTCCAGCACACCTAGGAGAAAAAGCTATGTTAGACAGCTTACAGAATCTCTGGTACAACAAACACTTACGAGCAGCAGCAAAACAGAAAGTGCGTACTTGCATGATCTGTTGTCAGTTCAATCCAGGTAAAAGCGTTCCTGTAGAGCAAGGTGGATTCCATCCTCCTGATCACCCTTTTGAAGTCCTCCAGATGGATTATATCCAGATGGACCGTTGTCGAGGATTCAAGTATGTCCTCGTAGTTGTTTGTGCACTTTCCCGTTGGACCGAAGCATATCCAGTCTCAGATTACACTGCCCCGACCACTGCCAGGCAGCTGGTTCGAGAATTCTTCCCACGATACGGCTTGCCTCGTATCGTGTACTCAGATAACGGACAGCCATTCTCATCCGAGCTCATGAAACAGGTTTCCCTTCTGCTGTGATATCAGTGGAAATTCCACTGTGTCCGACATCCCGAGGCCGCTGGCCTTGTAGAGAGGCATAACCAGACACTGAAAACACGCCTTGCTAAAATCTGTAAAGAGAAAGGGGTCGACTGGATAGTCGCCCTGCCAGTTTCACTGTTCTATATGAGAATGATCCCCCATTCGAGATCAGGACTATCCCCGTATGAAGTGGTCTTTGGCAGACCACCGAATATGTGGGGGACGCCCATGCCTAAGAAAATAACTGATGTTGATTGTAATATGCTGACAGATTACCTTGCCTCCTTGATGTCTGCACTCCAATCATGTCGTTCACAGGTTGCTGCAGCCTTCCCCGACAACACTGATGTAAAGCCACACGATGTCCGTCCCGGGGATACAGTCTTAATTCGTAACTTCGACAGGAAAAGCCCGCTGGAGCCCCGCTGGAAGGAGCCGAAGATCGTCCTTCTTACCACGAGGACCGCAATCAAAGTGGAAGGCCGAAAGGGGTGGATCCACACGAGTCATATTAAAAAATGTAATGAACTGTTGCCAGAAACTGACTCGTCCACCCCCTCAAAGGACTGCCTCGATACTAAAGACTTCAAAGTTCCAAAAAGAGAGAAAACTCCCCAAGAGGAGTATCGAACAAAACTTCGATCTAGCAAGTCAGACAGTTTAATTGTTTAAGTCCTCCCCTAGGTGAATCGGTTAAATAGTTTCTGACATGTATCCCCTAGATCGAGATAGAGAGAGAGAGAGACAACTCAAGAAACATGCATATTGTAAATCGCTCCGTAGTCACTGTATAGTGACATTATTGATTATGTTTTTTCTAAGTATTCTGATTATTGTTGCCAGTATATTGCTTCCCATATATTACCCTATCTTCAAGCGTGAACAATCTGCTTACAATGTCACTGCCGAACATTCTTTTAGTGAATTACCTCCTCATGAACTATCTTACAGACTTGCGCTGCGCAACAACACCTTCATTAGTATGTTACATCACTCCCATCAGACTAACAATGCTACAAACTGTTGGATATGTGGCCGACTCCCTCCCTATCAGAAATACAAGGGAGTTCTGCCCCTCTTTCCGTACCCGTTCACACACAATGGCTCTTGTGGAGCATGGTTTAGAATAATTAATTCTTTAGATCCTGATATTGCCGTTTTCGAAGGAAACTGGGTTTGGGGAAACTTGAACTTAGTTCTACTTAACGCCTGTTATCCTGACAAAAAGGGACTTCCCACTAGAATAGGAACTGATCTAGAAAATGAAGTATATGGATTAGGTAATTATACAATTAACCTTATGATTCTTACTGTCGAATCCGAAGCTGCACCAGTTCTCCCTGCTATGTCAGTATTACCAGTCAAAGGTGATTTATGTGTCAGAAAGAAGGGTTCAGTACACTTAGGTCATAGCAAATGTACTACTGTGGTCGAATTCAGTGATCAAGGCAAATCTTCCTTTAGAGCTACTCGTCATTCCTACTTTGTTTGTGGCCATACCGCATACATACGTTTACCTCTAGATTGGGATGGTACCTGTTACATTGCATTCCTTCTGCCACCTGTTTTTCTAGCCCCTCCTGATTATCACAGAAATACAAATCTAGTAAAGAATAGACTCCGAAGAGATCTCCCGATTGTCGACTATACTGAAACGGCATGGGAGCAATACACAGATTTCAATAAAGGATTCTTTTTCTTCACAGGTCCCGTCCAAAATAGTAAACTGATACGAAGATTAACTAGAACACTCGAAGCAGTAGTGAATGAAACTACCTCCGCTCTAGGCAACTTAACAGAGGAGCAATCTGCCATGCGGGTTGTTGTTCTCCAGAATCGTCTTGTTATTGACGTCATCTTAGCAGATAGGGGCGGAGCTTGTAAGGTCATCGGGTCAAGTTGCTGTGTTTTCATTCCAGAAAACGCGCCTACAGTATATAAAGCTATTACACGTCTTCATAAGATTGCAAGTTTGATACATCAGAATCCAGGCACCTGGACTTGGTCCGGTTGGTTCTGGACAACGTTGACCGCTTGGGGATGGAAGATCCTATCCTTCCTAGGCATTGCCCTTGTCATAGTATTCAGTTGCTGCCTGTGCCTACAGTGTGGGCCAGCGATTTGTGGTCTGTGCGCCACTTCATGTATTGCACATTCCAGTTTTCACTCAAAACGCGAAAAGAAGAAAGAAGAGCAAATAATGTTACAAGAACAGACTGATCGGTTTATGAGAATCGATATATCATGAAGGGTCCGTAGGGAACAAGGAGGGAATGAGGAAATATAAATTTTATGGTCGAGAAATGTTCCCTAACGTGTACCCCACCGTCTCCATGTACCAGCTTAAAGTGCATGTAACTTCCCTCCTGTGCCAGCTATGAAGACGCAAATACATTTGCGTCCAACGTTAACATGTCCTCTTTCAGATCCACCCTGAATGGGTTGAATATTCTGTTCCTAAGTATGCCATGCCAACGTCTTTTTGTGGTGTACTTTACACGTTTTTCAGCTCTGGCGAAGTAGGCCCTGAATTCTGCCATCGAGCCTTTTTCCTGCCTTCTGATTCTGAACGCCTCAGCCTGGGCTGCCTATGTACCCGTGACCTCTGCCTTACTCCCTGTGCGGCTAACGGCGCTTGGCTCAGCCTGCTGCCTGCCAACACTGTATTCAACCTTCGAATTATCTGTTCCGCTCCTCAAACATACATTCCTGCCTACCAGTTCAAGTAAACATCTTCCAGCTGCAGAGCAAAGGGCCCGGCCTCACTGTCTCCGTGCAAGTAATTCATAGCCTCTGTTACCATGGTAGGCCCATGCCCCCTCGCATCTCATGCAGACACTTCGACGCTTATACACGCACTCGCAGTCAGTATAGAATAGCCTCTGCCCAAGAGACCTTTTCCTCTAGATAATATGGTTCCCAAACATTAGATATCAGATATGATATAGGTACGAGTTGATCTGACATGCCAGACTTCTGTCTCTTTCCGCTAGTGTAAATGTCAAGTCCCCTGCACCCTCCAGTTTCACGTCAATCACGCGTCATGCAGCTGCGCGCGCATCCAGAAATTAGGACGGTAAATCAAATATTTACCACAAACCGGCACTTCAACTGATTCCTTACCCCATCCTACGCAGTCCTATGCATGCACATAATCCTGGTGCTCCACATTCTCACCCTCCGAAATCTGATATTGATTCCGTCTATCAAACGTGTTTCGTTCATCCTGGCCACGGCCCCTGTCCTCAACCCTTCCACGATCACTTCCGCCACCTCTCGCTCCGGTATAACCTCCTCTCGACCTACCACCTCCTCGACCACGCTGACTACGCTGCTCACGAAGTACCGGACAATCATCAGCCCAATGCCCAAACTCCTTGCAGTAGGCACACTGATCCTCCGCTATATCCGTACGACCATACGACGCATTTCCTCCGCCACGTCTACCTCTATCATACCCTCTACCCTGTGTTCCCCGAACCTGTGCCAACATCACCTTCGTCTTCAATTCTTTCGCCTTCTTATCAACACTTTCTTTAGCCTCCAACTCCTGCCGCTCATAATACTGAGCCATAGTTAACAAAGACGCAGGGGTCGCCGTGGCCCAGGAACTTTCACTCGATTTCAATCGCTTTGCAATCTCCGGTAGGAGATTAGCCACATACTTATCTACGAACAAATGCCGACCCGTATCGTCCGTTAAAGATTGACCACTATAATCATGGAATGCCTCCTCGAAGCGTGTAAAGAAATCTGAAACCGTTTCATCAGGCTTTTGTTTGCACGACGCTAACATAGTCCAATCGATCTTTTTAGAAGGAACAAGCGTTTTTAATTTAATCAAAATAGCCGCCGGAAGGTCTAGAATCAACTGACAAGGCTTACATGCCGGTTCCCTCTCTAAATCGGCAGCATTTATTTCTTTCCATGTCCCCCCAAGTATTGTTTCATCATTATTTTTACGAATCTGTCTCCACATATCAGGTGGAAGAATTAGCCCAAAGAACAGATCTATATCGACAAGAGTCATCACACAAGACGAAATGGCCCCTTCCACCCCTTCATAAAATGCCGCAGGATTTTTCCGTAGGTCAGGTAAAGAGTTTTTCAATGCCATAACATCTGCCCTATTCCAGGGAGTATACACCCAGTTATATATAAAATATCCCTTCGCATCCTTAGACAATTTATCATCATCTGTACCTTGCCCTTTAGGAGGGACATACAAACGTGTGGCTTCACGCATAGGCATAACATGCAACGCAGAACTCTTATCTGAACCCCGGAGAGAACACTCCTTAATCTGCTCGTTATTCTCCGGCTCGGACTCCTTTTGTCTCCTTCTCCGCTCCTCCCGCAAACTGGTGGTCTCATCTCGCAGCTGGACCAGTCGCTTGAAAAGGTCATCAACATCTGTAAGAGCAAATAAACCTTTATCCAAATTCTCACGATGAACTGACACAGCTTTAGATTCTAACGTATCTGAAAGTTGACGATACGCGGCAACAACTTCATCCGCCAAAGTAGACAGAAAATACAACAATTCCTGATCCGTCCAACTACTCCTTTCCGCAATCACCTCAGACTGAGAAACACAGTTCTTATTCACTTTACGAGCCCAACTACGTAAATGTGCGGACCTCTCCGCAGTAAACCTGAGAGCAGATACACCCTTCTTTTCCAGCTTATCCTGTCCATCATCTTCCGAATCTGCGTCTGGAGCCGTAGGCGAAACATACGGAGGCGGTGACCGATCTAGTAATGAAAAATCGTCAATTTCATTATTAAGGACAGGATAAAGCGGTCGACGGATAGGAAATTGACCAGTCGTTTGCAATTTACGTTCCCGTTCCTCCCTCTCTTTCTTCTCCTGAGCCTCCTTTTCCTCAAGCTGTAAAGCCTTATCCTGAGCAGCCTTGCGCTGCTCTTTGTCCGCCAAGGCAACTTCACGCTTCATTCGCTCACGCACCGCTTTCTCCCACATTCGCACACAATCAAACATATTTTGTCTAGACCTGCGTTGAAACAAACATTGTTCCACAAACTGTACTTTACGTAAATCGAACGACCCATGTAGAGGCCATTGCAATTCAGGATCGGATTTTGTATATTTATGCCATAATTTGCTGTACATTATAGGGGGAAGGCCAAATTTGATATACATATCCCTGTTCGGTGTACCTTCTGGGGGAGCCGACTGTGCTTCTGCTAACCTAATTGTGGTACCATTTCCAAAACAGCACATCCCTCGGAGTGTGCTTAAAACAGGCATGTTCAAAAAGTATCACGAAAGCGTGACACCGTATTAAATGGCACTTACAGTACTTCACACAAATGTGCCGCTCAGAGGGAAAAAAAAAACAAAGTTAGAGAAACATCTCTACATGCCTGCCTATGTGGAGTGCACTACACATATAGATTCAAAGTTCACAAATTCACAAACGTTAGCTAACTCAAATCAAAGTCATAGGTCATAGGACTCCGGCAAGCGTCCGAGGACTACCTTACCGGTCACAAATCATAGAACTTCAGTAAGCGTCCGAAGACTACCTCACCGAACACAAATCATAGAACTTCAGTAAGCGTCCGAAGACTACCTTACCGAACACAGATCTTACCCAAAATCTCAAATATCCAGATTCCAACTGCCAAGGTCTTATGATTAAATCAGCCAAACAGCACTTTCCCAGCAACGCAGACGATCGAAAACTCAGTCGGCGACCGGCGCCACCTGGAAGGTCAGATCAGAAGGAAAGGAAGAAACACCGTGGGTGCCAAGACTCGGGTCACTCAGTGGCAGCGCGCGTCCATGGCGAGTTTCCAAGCCCTCGTCACGACCTCTCCTTCGGGCATCCGAGTCGCCGATGAGTCCCTTTGTGGTCGCCAATTTGTAGTAATCAGGGTTCCCAAGGCCTACATGCTCCGTAGATAACCCACTTACACTCAAGAACTGTTGGCACGGAAACTGTAAAAGTCAAAGAACAAGTTTATTAAGACCCCATGGGGTGGTGGTACACTCATACAGCACCCTTCGGTAATGCAAGAGGTATCACACCGAACACCGGTGTGACCCCGTCTTTTATACAGTTTTGAGGTAATAAAAGATAGGCGGCACAAAGTTACAACACATTATGTACATATATGGTCATGTTTTGGAACACAGCCAGCTCATTGGAGGGGGCACAACTCCGTTGGTCAGTTTGGCACACATTCCTGAGGGGTAACTGGTCAGTGGGGACTGCGCAGGCGTGAGCTTGACCAGCACTAAAAATAGCCTGTTGCTGGGCAGACTGAAGTGGTCAGTGGTACGGACAACGGACTAAAGGGCACGCCGGCCACGAGGCCGCTTATGGTCTAAGATGGTCGCCGCAACATTCAAAATGGCGTTTTCATGTATAGCCAAGTTAAGGAGGAAAAACATGTAGTTTCAGCTAATCGCTAACACGGCCATGCCAATTACGACACTCAGAGGAATAGCCTCTGGGTACCGGGTGGGATGATCCACCAGAACTAGAGTAAACCTGTGACTGGCAGAAGTTGGTGGATCCAATGGCCCAACAATGTCGATGCCCACCCTGTTAAAGGGGGTGCTAATGATGGGGAAGTGGTTCCAGGGGAGCCTTCTGCTTAACCCCTGTTTTCCCACTGGCTTGACAGGACACACACGTCCTACAAAAAGTGTCAGACGCGACCATCATATGAGGCCAATAACAGTGTGAAACAAGCCGGGCAGAAATCTTGTCCTGGCCCAGGTCTCCTGCCAAAGGAATTTCATGAACCAACTCCAAAAGGAAGGCTCGGTAACGCTGGTGGACTACCAAGGCCCGGGACGAACTGTGCACCGGAGCCTTGGGCTCACTTTAGAGGAGGCCATCCTCCCAGTAGATATGAAAGTTCCCTGAAGCATTACCTGATTCCTGGGCTTCGGCCTGGTGCCTCAGGCCCTCAAGGGTAGAGCACTCCTTCTGCGCCTGACAAAACTCCTCCCTGGTAGGTCCTCCCTCCAGCCGCCACTCCGCAGGGGTAGGTAAATCCTCCAGGGAGACAACATCCCCCTCTGTGGACTCCAGGACCACCACCTCAGGTGCCCCATCCATCTCACGGGGTGTGGATGCCGGGGCAGGTTTCCCCCATCCCCGAATCTTCCCCTTGTTTACAGCTGGCTGGGCCTTTGTTCCAGGCTCTTGTGAACTCCCCCTCCGAGCAGTCACAGACCTCGTGTTCGCACAGGTTCAGTCAGGTGATCCCAACATTTCCATATGTGCCTTGAACTCTATCTCTTTCTAGGCATTGCGCTCAAGGTCGTTCCCCAACAGACAGTCCACTGGCATGGCAGGGCTCACTGCAACTCATAGAAAGCCCGCAACCCCTCCCCACTCAAAGGGAACCTCAGACACAGGATAGTAACCCTCTCTTTTGTCAGCCATCACAACTGGGTGGAGTACGTTAGGACCACCTGCTCTGGGGACACCAGCTGTCTTCTTACCATAGTCATACTGGCACCTGTGTCCCTCAGAGCCTCCCCTCTCTGGCCGTTGATGGTGACCCATTGCCTATCCTTGGTGGTATTCAGGGGCACATGGGTCTTAGGAATCATCTCGCTGTCTCCCAGGAACACTAGGGTCAGCCCTGCCCACTCACCCCCGTTGTCTTGGGGCAGCTCCTCCCCAAGCACTACACTTGCCACCCCGGGGTTTTTTCCTCCAGTGGGAGGGTGCGCTCTCTTTTGACACTTGGGATATCCTTTATAGTGTCCAACTTCGCTGCACTCGTAGCACTGGACAACACTGGGCTGCTGACTACGGTCAGGATAAGTGGGTTTTTGGTGGCCAGAATTGGATGGGGAACCTGACTCCTTCCCATGCGAGGTAATTTGGAGACCTTTGTAGTACTCCTTCTTTTTATCTCCCCCCTCTTTCTTCTGGGAAAAACTCTGGCCAGCCTTTTGGGAGTCTCCCCCAGATCCCTTAGAAGACACTCTAGTACTAGCCCAGGTGTTCACCTCCTCTGCAAGCTTCATAGGGCTAGTCAGCTTGCAGTACAGCAGGTGTTGGCGCAGCTCCGGAAAACATTTCTCCAGGAGGTGCTCCCTTAGGAACAGATTGTACAGCCCCTCGTAATCAGTAACCTCACTGCCCCACACCCAGCCCTCTAATGCCTTACCAGCGTAGTCCAGGAAATCCACCCAGTTTTGCGTGGGAAGCTTGTGGCTTTTCCGGAATTTCTGCCGGTATTTTTCAGGGGTCAGCCCAAACTTCCTAACTAAGGCAATCTTCATTATGGGGTAATTGGTCTGTTCCTCCTGATCTAGAGCCAGAAGGGCGTCCCTCCCCACCGGGGGCATGTACTTATACAGGCCACCCCACTATGACTTTCAGGGACTCCATGGGCTCAATGAGACCTCATAGGCAGCCAACCACTTGCCAATGTTGTCCCCTATGTTAAAACGGGCTACTACATCTTTGGGCAGGTAGAGTCTGAGCTGCCTGGTAACTTCCTTAGGTATGCTGCCACCAGTGGGATTGCTGGGGGTCCCTATCTGCAGGGCTTTAAGATCCAGTTCCCTTTAAGTAAGCTCATGGATAAACCTCCTCTCCCCCCGCTCCTTCTCCAACCGTGCTAGCTCCAATTTTTGCCTGTCTCTTCTCCCTCCTGTCCGCTAACTCTACTGAGGACAGGCTCCTCCCGGAAACACTACTGCCCTCCCTAGAAGGTGTCCCAGGCCCTGCTACTAGGTTGCCGCCTTCAGTTTGGAACAGTGGGTCTAATTCTTCGGTGGTGTTAGGCTCCATTCCGCCCTCGTCCCTTCCCCCATCCGGGTGGGCTGCTACCCATGCTCTCAAGCTGGTTTGAAGTTCCGCCTTCATTGCCCCACGCTTAAAGAACACCCTTTTTTCGTGTCAAAATTCTCTAAGCTACGTCACTGAGTAAGTTTCCATCTCAGCCAGCTCAAACTCCATCTTGCCAGATGGGCCCTCAGACATTTGCAAGGAATTGATGGGACACTTGAGAAAAAGGCGTTAAATAGGAGCTATCTACAACCACCACTTCAGGGAGAAATTTGGAAAAACCAAAAATGCCAATTGAAGAGTCTAACTCTAGGAAAACAAAATTGCCAGTCAGAGAAAGAACAAAAATGAGGTGTAAGGTGCGTGGTGCACACTAAGTTGCTGTAGGGTGTACACATAGTTAATTAGAAAATAGTTCTGTCGGATAACAACACAAATAATTTACAACTGCTATTCAATGCAATCAAAGAAACAGAACCCCTCTGAAGAACACAAAACCAGGCCCTTACACTAAATGAAAAGAAGACCTGTGCGTGATTCGTTGTACTTTGTATTTATCTGAATTAAATTCATTCAAATTGATTTTTCATACAATAAATACAATGACTGTCAAAATAATATTTAAAGTGCAAAAGTGTGACAATAGTGAATAGTGATCAGGTGATAAAAAGATATGTACAGTGATGATACATATCAATACAATCAATATATACAAATATTTACAAGTGTTTTATCTTCTGAAGGCCATCTGCTGATACGATTTTCCAGAATCCTATTTATTTCTTTCAGTTTGATAGAATTCTAGAATTGCTGGGCCTGTGAAGAATGTCGACGTTTCGTCCCTTCGACGCCCGTGTTTAAGGTCGCAGCGGGTCTTTCTCAAGACGGATGTGCAATGCATGACAGTCTGCAAATAAGTCAAAGGGGGTGTGTCAGAGGGGGTGGTTATTTTATGAGTCTAAATGACTTGCCTAACATAGCGGTCAGTTGGGGTACTCACCCTATGGTCCAGGTCGGTCTGAATCGCCTTTTCTTTTGTATTTGTTTTCTTTTGCACTACACACTGTTGGTCACCGTACGATCCACCACTTACCTGTACAAGGGAGTGATAGACCATACTACCCTCTATTTCAGTTAAATGGACCATTTTACCATCTTGGTTACCTTTCCTCCTGAGAATAGTACATTTGGGTATATGGTCATAAAGGAATCCCAAATGATGAAGGGCGGTTCCGAGTGGTGACTGATGGGTACCTCAGACCATCTACCATGGTGTCTTTGGTTACCACCATTCTCAGTTAGTTGGTAGGTTTTTGTGCTTCCTGGTGACTTGCACTGTTAACTCATTGTACCTACAGACCCTCTAGAACTCTTTTGTTGCTGTACATTGTTGGGGAATGTTCCCAGAGTTTAGGTCTTTAAATATTTCCTTGGGTCCCCAATATGATCGGTGTGTTGTTGTTTTTTCCTCCCTTATATAGCCTGGGCCCAGGTCACTAGAGTGGACCGGAAGGTTCTGGAACCCCCTAATGCTATCCTATGGGCTAGAGGTCTGAGGTAATTTCTGGCAGGCGACCATTTTATGAAGCTCACCCATCCCAACATTTTAGAAAGGTGCACCTGCGCCTCAGCACTGATTGGCAGTGGTGAGGCGCCCGGAGACCTAAGGCCACACGAAAAATTGGCGGGAAAAAAAAAAAATGTGAGACAGAAAAGAGAGAGAAAATAGGGGGAGACCACCCAAAGGCTGACAGGTCTAACAAACTGCATCCTCATCTCAAAGGATCTCCCGACCGTGACGGCTCCTCTAAATAAAATCAAATCCCAAAAGGCACCCCTGCATCCTCAGCCCCCCAACTTTGGGGAGCCGAGCCGATGGTGCCTTGGCACCCACCATCACCTCTACTTACCTGCCCAGCTGTTGGTCCCCTTCGTCCAGCCTCCTGGTCTGAGCCTGCAGCCTCTTTGTGTGACTCAGGTTGCTCTTTACTTGCATTGGGCACCCAACGCTAATTTCCACCCTGCACCTGGACGCCGCTGTGCTGCTGGTGGTGCAGTACCTACCTTGATCTGACCCTTTCCCAGCATTGGTCTAAACCCCTGAAGACTGGATATGTAAGTTCAGCATTTACCTGTACATGTGCATAACTGTTATCCTTCCATAGGATTGCATTGTATTTCTTCCTAATTGCCCTATATGCCTATCTGTTATAATTGCTGTTTTGCTACTGTTTGAATGACACTACAAAAGTATTTTTAATTCTACTGTAAAGTATTTCTATTGCCTTTGCACCACAAAATCCGAATGTATTTGAAAAGTATTGCTTTTTCAAACTGCTACTTACCTGCAACTGAGTTTCTCTTGGTTCTAGAAATAAAAGTAACAAAGTCATATTTTTATACAAAACACATTTATCTTGGATTCAGTCTTTGAGTGTGTGCAGTAATCTCTTGCCTGAGTGTATATAACAAATGCTTAACACAGCCCACTGATAAGCCTGACTGCTCAACCATACTACCATAAAAGAGAGTAAGGTATTATCTACTTTAGCCTCTGTAAAGCCTCTAGGTATCCACTGCACTCTGTGCAAGCTATACATTACTTTGGTATAGTATATACAGAACCAGCTTCCTACATTGGTGGATCAGCTGTAGGGTCTACAACTTTGCATTTGTTAGACCACTTTGGCAAAAAAGTGACCACAGGACTATAATCCAAAATTGCCTTTAGATTCAGGTGTATTTTTGAATTCACATTTTGTAAAGTCTTGTTAGGGCCTTGTTTAAGTTCCTTTAGTATTTTTAAAGTTAAAGGTTTAGTTTAGCTAGGGGTAAAAGTACTTAGACGTTTTGTTTAGTCCTTTAAAAAGACCTCAACTATTAGTAACATGATGGAAAATAAGGAGGACTTAGTTGTGGAACTCAACATAATCCCTTAACTACATCTTGGCTGGAAGGAGCTAAGGATCATCCGCCAGCTTAGGAAAAATAAAAACTGGTTCAAATCCTGTCATGGGGCTCCAGGAGCTCTTGGCAGAATATGCTCTGCTCGTCTGCAAGATGGCCACTCGATAGATAGAATGGCAGACCCCACCGACCTAAAGAACTACCGGCCCCATCTCACTCCTCCCCTTTGCAGCCAAAGTAGCAGAGAAAATAGTCAACAGGGAACTGACACGTTTCATCTAAGAGAACGCCGTCTTAGACACGTCCAAAGCAACCACAGCACCAAGACTGTCCAACTCTCCGCCACAGATGACATCCCTACCCTTCTGGACCAAGGCCACTCCACAGCTCTCATCCTACTCGACCTGTCGGCAGCCTTTGACACTGTCTCTCACCGCACACTAGTCACCAGACTACCCAACGCCAGCATACAAAGAACAGCCCTGAACTGGATCCGATCGTTCCTCTACGGAAGAAGCCAAAGGATCAGACTACCTCCCTTCCTCTCCACCAGTACGGAAACTACCTGTGGAGTGCCACAAGGGTCATCACTGAGCCTGACCCTCTTCAACATCTACATGGCCCGCCTCACAGCCATCGTCAGACAACATGGCCTCAACATTGTATCCTACGCTGACCAAACCCAGCTCATCCTCTCCCTCACCAGAGACATCACCACCTCAAAACTCAACTTCCAGAAAGGAATGCAAGATGTCACTGTCTGGATGACCAACAGCTGCCTCAAACTTAACGCTGAGAAGACAGAAGTCCTCATACTCTGAACCACCCCATCAGCATGGGACAACACCTGGTTGCCCAGCGCCCTCGGAAGCCCACCCACCCCTTCAGGCCATACCAAAAACCTCGGCATCGTACTCGACTCATCACTCACCATGAACCGACAGGTCAACGCCGTCACCTCCTGTTTGTGGAGAAGTGTGGCTCAGGGGTTAGAGGCGGCAGACCCGGAAGCTGAGATCGGCCCTGGACCAGGGTTCAATTCCCCGCCTCGGCGGGTCTTGGGCTCAAAAAATTCCACGGACTCGATAATTCTCGCTCCGGTGCCTTCTCAACTCACGGGTTCACACTCTGCAACTCTGGGCAATAGCTTGCTTAATCTCCACAACGGCCCCTCGCGGCGGGATGCCTGGCTTTCACCTTGTGGATACCCTGCCAGGGTTATCTCACAGGGGAATACCAGGATGGGTTCCCTAAGCAAGCGCCGGGAAACCCTTTGTGGTTAGCTGTGCGCTATATAAGCTCAAATACATTTACATTTACATTTACAGCTGCTTTTACACCCTCTGCATCCTTTGAAAGACCTTCAAATGCATCCCCCAGAGTCAAGGAAGACAGTCACCCATGCACTCACCACCAGCAGGCTAGACTACGGAAACGCTCTCTACACCGGCATCAACAAATCCCTACTCCGCCAACTCCAGACAATACAGCGGCCAGACTCGTCCTTGGCATCCCCCAGCATGAACACATCAGCCAACACCTGTGGAGACTCCACTGGCTACCCGTGGAAAGAGAGTCACCTTCAAAATCCTCACTCACGCATACAAATGCCTACACAACAATGGACCCAAATACCTCAATGACAGAATAAACCTCCACGTACCCAAAATAAACCTCCGATCTGCCAATCTCACACTAGATGAAACCCCGCACGTCCACAGAGCCAGAACAGGCGGAAAATCGTTCTCTCACATTACAGCTAAGACCTGGAATGAGCTACCGGCAGACATCAGACGTGCCCCCTCCCTGAACACCTTCAGGAAGACTCTCAAGACCTGGCTCTTCGGCTGAACAGATCTGCATACCCCCCCCCCCACCCAGCACCTTGAGACCCTCACGGGTGAGTGGCGCACTTACAATTCCCTGATTGA